>NW_028321897.1:37349622-37504574 GCF_036245765.1 Copidosoma floridanum | reverse complement strand
AAAAGCAAACTGAAAAAATAAAGTATTAAACTAATTTAAAAATTAGGAAGTTGGTGCGCAGAGCACAAAGGGGGTAGAGCCCTACTATTATGTATATTAAAAATCACAATTAACTAAAACAGGTAGGCAAATAAATAGAAGGACATACTACTGGTCTTGTGACCTGCCAGGGAGTGTGAGACTAAGGTCCAGAAACATCTAGTTTTAATTGAATGACAATGTTAAAGAATTACAATCAATTATTTGAAAAGGTTTGTAGTTACTAATATTTTGGTGTACTACAAATTATAAAATAATTTCAAAATCTGTAGCGGTTTGAAAACAATTTTTATTTATTTCGTATTTCAATATTTATTTAGCAGCAAGGTGTGAATTAAATTAGCTTTTGACAAACGAGAAATGTGTAAGTTTCAGAAGTGCTGTACATTGACGACTTACATCCTCGTCAGTACTCATATCTGCTATGTTTATTTTACGTTTTCTATAGAATTCCTTTCATTTTATAATGCTGTTTGCTAAATTAATGAGAGAAAAGACGTACCAGAATAGTAAGAAATGAATAGAGAAATACTGACAGATACGTCTTTACGTAAGGCAAATTCATTTAAAAAACTCATGTAACAATAAGGATAAAATTAACTGTTTTAAAAAAAGTTATTTAGACGTCTATAATGATCTTTACTATTACAAACTAATTATATGCTTTAAAACCTTCAGAATGAGGCTGAAATAATAATAAGAATGATGATAATGATAATGATAATAACAATAATAATTATAATAATAATAATAATAATAATAATAATAATGATATTAATAATTATGAAAAGAATAGTAACAAAAATAATAAGAATCTCAATAATAACAATAATCATGATAATAACAACAATAAAAATAATGATACCAATAATAATAAAAATAATAAGAATTACAATAATAATAATAAAAAAAATAATAATAATAACACACCGGGCTGAGGCAGTCAGCCTTACGGCCCATCCTCCGGGTGGGAAATGGAGGCAAGTTTTCCGCAGGTTTATGGTTCCAAGGCACTGTGGCGGTTGAAGCTTGTACCCACGGATGGTTGAAACAAAATAAAATATTTACCATGGATCAAAACCTTGAGGAAGGCACCTCGTTAAAGAATCTGGGGTAGCTTCCCGAATAAAACCTATAATGGGTGACGCTTATAAGAACTTAGTACCCCAGGCCCTAACATTTTCGAGAAAATCCGCCATCAGTTCCGATTTTGTGAGAGCCTGGGTGACTGGTGTTGGCCTCATGGACTCTAGGAGAGGCTACAAAGGCATTCAGAACGAAAATGAGGAGACATTTTCTGACAAAAAAGGCTTTATATTCCGGCCTAGCCATGGAGAAGACAAGTTACTAAGCACTGGAAGTGGAGCAAGTGACGTCAGTGCTACCAGCTTTTTCACCAATAACACCAAGATGGATCTGGAATACACTAGGAACTCAAGATCAGAACTTACGATAGAACAGAAAAAGAAAAATAACATATTCATAGAACTCGAGGGAATTATTAAGGATATGGTGGAAGCAACAACATCGACATTCACAAAAACAGCAATGCTGATAAAGAAATGTATAGAAGTGGCATTGAAACTTCTTCATAAGTTTAAGGATAGCCTTAACGAGACTAAAAAGAAAATAAAAAATCTTCTAGAACGAGTTGATGATAATCTGATGCGAAAGATGTACAGATCCAAAAAAAGAGAACGAATCACACGCTCTATTCGATTTAGATTCTTGAAAAGCGTGCTGACAGGCAAGTGTAGCAGGAGCTTAGAAGCTCCAAAGGAGACTCTTAAACCTTCTTTTATAAAAGGGAAAAAGCCCCGGAAAAATCAAGGGCTTATTTCCAAGATAAGAATTAATGGTAGTGACAGCAGCAACCGCGATAATGGCCAAAAGATGACAAAATCGCAATCAAAGTTGTAACTAATACTAAAAAGAGGCAAGGATCAGGTGGGCATTGTTCAGGTCGTTGTGGTATTTCATTGTTGTGGTATTTGGATCTTATAAGGGAAAAGCGTTGATATAAGGAACTACGAATGAAAAGCTTTAATTCCTTCTTTGGAAATTTTGTATTATAATTTACTGTTTAAAACCATATTGGTAATTCGTAAGTCGTGACTATGTTAAATGTACGATTATTTTTTTGTAAACAAAAAGTCTGTATTAATTGATAAATTACTTGTGCTTTCTTTTTGTTCACATTATATCGTAGCTTGGTTCCTTCTAACATGCTAAAAGTAAAAGAGATGGATAAATAATTTTCAACGTTTACCTGTGACAAAATATCTACTATATTCAAGCATCTATTTTATATGATGAACAGCTAATTTACGTCAAGCAATGGTAAGAGTAGTTCGGTGTATGATGAGCCTTTTATCTCTAGAAAGGCACTTTCTCCATCTTATGTCCAATAAAAATTTTTGAAACCTAAAGTTATGTACTTAAAGGCTTAGTTTGTCTCATAAAGTCCTTTATAAAATACCTACAGTATCCTGCAAATCCTAGGATTTTTCTAGTGTTTTTACTTCTCCTTACATAACCTTGCATTAAATAGGTCTATTTTCTAATTTGCTTTTTCTGATGTTTTCGTTACGAAATTGAAAAGACACTTGAGCTCTTTAAAACATTTTATAAAAATTACTTTAATTGTCCATTCATACAAAGTTTTCTTAACCTATAAATAAGTAGTGAGTTTAAAATGTAGCCAATTAGTACTCAACAGCAAATCTTTGGTGGTCAAAAACTATTCTTATAAAGTTGTTATATTTAATTGCTTTTATTCGATGTGTAGTGATTCAATGTAGTTTTATTGCTAGCTTCTTGTACAAGATCGGCATTTGCCGATTAATTGGTATTATTTGGTACGTTAGGTTGATAAAATGTTGGAGTAAAACTGTGTACTTCTCTTTTACCAAGAATAGGAAATACATCTTGGTCACTGCAAAAATGCTCAACATGTTTAATTCTTTACTTGTCAACTTGTTTAAATCACTTTATTCAAAGCTATATTTTTATTCGTCAAGAAAATCTACATTTTTATCGCTAATTAAAAAAATAATTCTTTCCTCAAAAAATATTGTTATTTAATTAAGAAATAGACTTTGGAATTCAATTTTCTGAGAAAATATAAACCAAAATTTTCATCACATCGTTAATTCTGACCATTATTAATTACTAATAATGTTACGTATGTACCTACAAGATTTTAAATAGTTGGGCCCAGGGTCTCTGTGAGTTTTTTTTATGCATATTAGAGATTTAGTATTACTCGTGTTAATTTTAAAATCTTTTGGAAGCAGTCATTTTTTTATTACACTTATTTGGATCTGCATATGATAAATTGCAGAAACTCCTCATTTATCTCATGGGTTTTCAAATTGTATGAGGTGCTTAGGTCGCACCACAGACTCGGTTTACATCTGACTTCTGTAACCTGAGCTACTAGATACCTTGCATCTCGTAAGAATTGTATAACCAAAGTTTTAAGAAAAGTTACTTTTCCGAACAATTTTTCGAGATAATTTTTTAATTTATTATTTTAAGAAAATCTATAGTGACGTGGTAGTCTATGTAAATTCTACTTAGGTCACGTGTGACCTCAATTAGGTTTTTATTGGATTAAGAGTGAATAACCGAGCTTATTAAATTTCAAGCTAGGCGAAAATACATCTAAAATCCCTATATTTATTCGTATTCGTTGTACCCAGGGTGTAAGCTCGTCAATTATGTGTTTTAAATCTGCTGATTATAGTACACATAAGGTCACTGAGCATCCCTGAACATGCACTTATATTTTGAGGGTCAAACTTGTTTTCTGGATTTTCTTGTTTTGTACGCTTGTACTTTTTTTTTATTTTATTTTTATTTTATTTTTTTAATTATATGGCATGTGCTTTTATAGTATGAGAACACCTTGACCTCTGAGTACTCCAATCAAATAATCGATGAGGCAAAGGTCCTCATGGACAGTACTTTCCAGTTGCCATAACGCTATCCACGTATCGGTATCGATTTGTACGAAACGTTAAAGAATTCGAACATACTTTTAAATAATTGTTTGTTATAACTTTTAAATAATAACTGCCAATACAAAGAAAACCTAACTTGTAAATAATTTTTTGAACAGTTTTTAACTAAAAGGGCTGATTGGTCACTTATTTAATAGATTGCTTTACTTAGGTAGGAGTTATTGTTTTCGTACCCGTGTTACACGCAAATATTTAAAAATAACTGCTTTCTCACTATATTGATGCAACAATTATATTATCAGTATAATTCACTGGGTTACATTTCTGACAAACGATTAGTGAAACAATCGTTTGCCTTAACATGTTTTCCTGTATGATTAAACAAATGTTTGTCTAAATTCTCACTTTTTTTCAGTGTCATTATTACGTTGACAGATTCTGAATTATTTGGTAGTATCTTTGTTTATCATTTTATATTCGTCTGCCATGTATCCTTTTTTTTTTGTTAATTGGTAAGCGATTCGTAGTACATAGTATTCTTTGATACGTGTATAAATTGACATAAATTATAATAAAATGTGTATCGTTTCCTCATTTTTTTCTCTCTTTTATCGATATAAGAAAGCAAACGTGTGTAACTTTATGTATTTAGAGACTTTGATTCTTAGGTAGTTTGGAGCTTGGTTGTGTTTCCCTGACAAATTTATAAAAAAGAGAAAATCTGCTGAGAGCACAACGTCCAAAGTTGTTGAACATTATTCCTGATGACGTCATCTCTAATGTCATTGACACTTCTAGTCGTTCGCTGCCTTGTGCCTAACTGAAATGTTTAACATGAAAAAAAATATTATTAGTACTTTATTCTATGGAGAAGTAATGTAATACTAGATCTTTTAATCATAATACTGCAGCCTACCTTAGTATACTTAATGTTAACTATGAAATACTTAGATTTTCTGTAATTGAATAAATGAAATAAATTTGAGTTATCGAAAAAAAAGTGCAATTTTTTTGTAGCGATGACCATTGGTCATACAGCCTCTCTCGATTTTATTGCATGAGAAAGTACTGTTGAACTAATAAAACAAAACAAAAATCAAAATATGACTCCAGTATCTTTGTTAATTCAGTAACGATATCTATAATATTTATTTACTCATTATCTATATGTATACGATCAGAGTAAAAAATTCTACTTAAGGTATTCATAATATAAGTTAGCAAAATAAATATATTAGAATTTGATAATGTTATTAATGACAAAAGTACTAACGTACAGGAGTCAATGAAACTATATTTAAAATTAAATTTTTTAATAAACTCATAACGAATCAGGTAACTTTGTAGGTACTTTAATACGGTTAAATCACTCTTCTTAACTATCGAAGCTGATGCCCAAATCTTTATGGCACGAAAATATGCCAGGACTATTTATTAAACTGCAGTTTTTTTATATCTGAAACCTCCTGCACAAGTGACACATCCTATTAGCAACTCCATCAAGTCGATGACATAATTTCTTCGTTCTTTTGGGTACTAAATTCAGCCATATGGTTGTCATTTAAATCCTTGCATTTTTTAGAAATCATTCCTTTGGAAAAACTTATGTAGCGTTCCAAAAGTAAAAAAAAAAATATTCTGTTACGTTTTTTTTAGAGCTACCTTGTAAAAGGTGTTATCAATCAAACTTGAATTTTGCAAAATACTCGAATGCTGAGAATTCTTTTGACCTAATCCAGTAAATCTTTGGTATTGTTTTTTCATAAGTTTTTTTGTTTGTAGGCCTGTTTATCGTGATTTTACATACACACCTATTTTGACTTTATTTGCTTTCAACTTACAAACCCCAAGATTAATAAATAGTTTACAATGTCGTGAAAGTAAGACATCCTCCTTTTTTTGTAGGCTCTAAAGATAATTCATTGACATACTAACTATCTATTCTACTTTAAATCACTTAAGGATGGGTCTCTACACAATCATCCCGTAGCTCTGTTAAGAAAAACTGAACTGCTGCTTTTAATGTCCTCAATATGATAGTTTTTTAATAACTGACGTTTATTGTTAAATTTTTTTTTTTTTCAAGAAAGAAACAGAAAATAATGTACTTCAGCTTCATTTTTCATTATATTTTGCATTACAGAGACATTTAAATAAATTAACCCTTTTTTTTTAATGAAAACGGTCAGTATGTTACAAAATTCTTAGAAAATTTGAAAAAAAAGGTTTTAATTCAAACAAATAAGAATTCTCTCTGGCTTCGTTCCTTTCATCATCATATGGCATATATTTGTATCACTCAATATTTTTACTATTCAATAAGGGCCATCGTGAAAAGAACGACTCGCTTTCCTGTGATGGCGGAAGTTTTGAAGGCTTATACCAATACTCAATCATCTTACTTAAACGTAAAGTATTTTTTTTCTTAGTTCCGATGATTTTCTTAGTTTTGTAAAAATTTATGCATGTTGGATTTTGCTATATCTGTCTCATTAGTATACAGAACATATTGTCATTTATAAATTTTTTTTACATATTTCTTTATATGTCTGGTTTTTTATTAAAAAATAAGTCAATTCGTGTATACTAGGTTGTTTTAAATATTGTTTCGCTAATGATACTTGTAGTTGAATGTTAAAAGTTATACTTAGTACAATGATTATCATTTAGATAAGTTTAAAGAAGGGAGATAATTTATGATCGATTCTTTTCACTATGTTGGATTGCGGGTGTCTTATACTTGAGAGTGAAATCTGAATTTTTTTTTCATTAGTGTAACTGTTTATTAGACGTAAGCTGTGTAACGTGATGTTAAACAATATGTTTTAGTTTTCCGTATTTTGTCACATAACCTTAAATAGTACATTACCTACCTAGGCCAGAAAATGGGACTATTACTGACCGAGTGGCCCCACTTTTTGTCCATGGCACGTGTAACTTTCTTTCTTACACCTCTGCCGAAACTTCTCGTTGTACTCATATTAATTCTTGTTACCTATACCTCTGTCCTGTATGCAGCAGCCACGCTCCTGTGACAGTTGATCGTTTAATTTAGAAGTCAACTTATGCTGATGTTTTTTATTTATTCATGAAAACACAGAAAAAAAATTAACTATAGCAGAAATTATCGATGATCTTGCTCTGTCGAAGCAATAGTGTCTGATCAGGGCATTCAATATATAACATTGTGTGTTACTTAGATGCGTATGATATAAAAAAATTGAAATAATTTATTAACAGATCTTCGTTTTGCTTTTGTTACTTGAATGTATCCAATGACTCCTTGTGTTGCATATGTATAGGTTATATGTCCGTTAGCCCTATATGTATTTAATATAACGTCTGCTGCTACTGCTGCTATTTCTTCTTCTGCTGCTGCTCTTTCTCACATAATATACAACTATATATACCTGCGTACTTGGTTCAGAGCATATAAAGGAGGACTAACATGAGGTTTTTTCTAGATCAAAATCGAGTCAGATTCAACCAACTTTCGGCGCAGGTGTACAGTAAAAATTATTTAAATCCCATTATTTGTAGAAGCTTAGTACATAGGGTACAAAACGACAAATTCAGAAAATATATCAATTGTGGACAATTTGTACTTATGACCATATTTGAAGGTTGTAAAAGCTACCCTACAAGCAACAGTTTGTTACTCCCCAAGTCTTCGTGGCAGGGTGACTGCACAGTGCTACCATCTTTAAGCTCCATGCCAACACACGAAGTCAACTGCTCGCAGTGGACACCTAAATCAACAACTTACAGCTTTAACCATAAATATTAATAATAGCTATAACTGCCTACGTTCCTAACTATTATTAACTATAAAGTAGCTTCAAATACCCACAAATATAAGCTATTAAATGTAGGTGCTTACAGCTGTAAGTTTTAAAGAAGAAGCGTTCTTTAAAAACTTTTTTTTAAAGCTGTAACATCCCTACAAAACATTATCTTTGGGAGGAAAACTTAAAAACTGGTTAATTCAGAAATTTTTAAACAATATTAAAAACAAATTTTTATTAGTTAAATTTTTTTTTTTTATATTATCAAATAATTCTTGAATTCCCTAGTTACACATTTATCATACTAAAGATAATTTCTTCTCAGGCTATTAAAGCTTAAAAAAAAAGTTTCGAACTACTTTTATTAATGAAAATTTCTTCTTCTTCTTTATATTATTACAAGTTCGTGTTAAATTTACAAGAAAATCAGATTTTGAAACAAATTTTTTTTAAAATCTGTACAAAATTTTTAGCTTTGAATATTTATTTTTTTATAGCTAAAATTAAGGTTCTTGTAGCTTTTTTGTAGTTTAATGTAGCTATAAATGTAAGTTTATTATAAATGACACAACGGCATATGGAACATGTATAATAAGTTAAGCAGATTTTTAAACAAGTCATAAATTACTGTGCAAACTGGAATGAAGGCTAAGAAAAACGTGTATTAATAAAGTATTTCTTAATCGATCAGAAGAGTTAGGTTAATTTATAGTTATAAGTGAAAAGTACTTATATCCAAGATTCATGGCATATAACTAATAAAAATTTTTTCTGTACACTAAGTTTATCATTATTGAAGCAAAGGTTTTTATGTAGGCCCTTCGCTAGATAAAAATAGGGGAAAGCAACACACTTTTTCTTTCCCCTTTCACTTCTGTTGGCCCTCTCTTCCTCCACCACTGCATGCTCTCTCGACAGGGAGTAGTATATAAAGTATAGCACACACTAATGCATGTAGTGGCATGTGCAGGATCTGTCTCTTCCTTTCACTTCTTCCGTTCCCTTTCTTTATTCTTCTTCTTGTAAACTATACACATGTTAAGGTACCTTTATTATTATGTATACTGTATTTATGCAACGAGAACCTAGTGGCACTATTTAAAGTAGTGGAATAATGATCTGATTGACCTGCGGAGATCTTGTTTTTGCATCATGGATGATGCACCAAAATTTTTTTCTTAGGATAACTAATATTATCATTTTTTAATCATTAGTTGATTATAATACATGATTTATATAAAATACAAAAAATATAAATGGGTCATGGGACCAACGGTAAGAACAAAGTTCTTAAAACATCAGATATGTGCCGAAAAATAATGAAACATGATATGAGGTGTGGGTCAAAAAGCATCATAAAATGAGAAAACATAATTTTTAAGGTAACAAGGAGGTTACGAGACCCATAAAAAGAACGAAACTCTATTAGTATAAGTACTGCATTTATGTAGTTCAGTAAAACAAAAACTTCAAAAACGAATAAAAAAAAATTTAAAAAAATTAGTTTAGTACTCGTACTAATATATATATATATATATATATATATATAAATATTATGTGGACGTCCGCATAATTCCACTTTTGTCCTTATAATAATCCTTACATACATGTTATTGTCCGCATAAGTCACCTCTTGATAAACATATACCCATATATACATAGATAAATGAGATATTTATATAATTATGTAGTGACGATTTGGCATTATTTGCTTATCCAATTTGAAATAAGCACCTTCAAAAACCATTTAAATCATACGTGACTTGATATATGTATATTGATCTTCGATACTATATTAATTAGTTTGATTAATTAATTATTTTATTATTTAACATTTTGACATAATTTTTTATTAAATTCGAAGTAAGCGGCCTTAAAAACCATTGAAATAATATAAAACTTAAAATATACATAAATAGTGATCCTACACAATTTACTTATAAACTATTTAATAATTAGTATAATTATTTAACACTTAAACATAATTTTCTCAATTAATTCGAAATAAGCACCCTCGAAAACCATTAAAATCATGTATTACTCAATACATGGTGGATAAGGTGTGCGTGAAAGCATGTATATAAGTACATCCACATAAGAAAAAAAATTGCCAGCTTTACTCTACACATTAGCGTTCCTGTCATTTCTCTGCACTTTTCCCCACAAACTATGTGAAGAACGTGCTTAAATTAAAAAATCACTTGAATCAAGAATGAAAAATTTTCATAAAAATAAAATACAATAAAAATTAATTATTGTATTTGTACAGTACAAAAAAATTCATTATGATTGTTAAAAAATTTTGAAAAAACATGAAAGAGCTGTATAAAAAATTATTTATTTATTGTAAAAGTAAAAAATTGAGTACGTTGGAACAAATATTTATTAATAAATTGGAAAGGTGCTCTGCTCAAATGTACTATTTACCTAGTTTAAAAGAAAACATTTATTAAAAAAAGTATTTTGTTAAGTAAGTTGTTAAATTATTCAATTTATAACCAAACCAAACAAATTAATGTACATTAAATAAAAATAAATGTAAAAAATAAGTTACAAATTGTACGATGAAATGAAGTAATTGAGATTCTAATGTTAGGCCTGCTCATAGCAGTGTACCCGAAAAAAAATGCTAATTCTCAAAGCCTGTTTGCATAGCTGCCAGTGTTCAAGTAACGCGTGGGCTCTTACTGCATGATTATTTAGGTCTGTTTGCGTTAAAGATCGTTACGTACGGGCAAAAATAGGCGTTGAATTGTCATAATGCAACGACAAGTATGTCGAAAGATATTTCGGATGTATACAGCGCGCCAAAGTAGTGAGCTGTTAAAGCTTGTAAGGAGGAGCTGCAAGAGCCAGTCGATCTGGCTCCCACAGCACAATGTCGAGGCTTGAAAGTGGTAAGCATCAGCTGACGTCAATTAGCAAAACAGCATGTGCCCTGCTCCAGATTTTTCGTTATAGTGCAGCTTGTAATATAAATAAATAGTAGAAGAGTAATCGGTACATGCAGAAAAGAATTACAGGAATTTTTACCGTAAAAACTACGGTAACCCTGTGATAATTTGTCATGACGTAAATTTTTACCATAGATGTTCATGAATTTTTACCGTAGTTTACAGTAATTTTTATGGTAACTGTAAAATTTATCCGAAATTTACTTTAATTTTTACTGTACGGCAACGGTAAAATTTTGCGTTGGCTGGAGGGTAAGCAAAATCTACTGCTGTCACACTTTTTCTCAAGGTCAATATCTGAAATCGTTGAATTACTCCCGCGTATAACGTGCCTATTGAAGTATAACTTCAAAAATTTCATTTCTTTACTAACAAGTAAAAATACATATAGGCGAGGGTTCAGCAATACTTAAGAAAAATTATAATAAGATTTCTATTTTGGTAAGCAGTGTTTTTAATGTTAACCTTTTTTTCTGAAGCTGCTGTATCATTAATCTCATTTTCAAAAAAAAAATCAATCTTAAATATGAGAATCAACCCATTACGATCGATTACTTAATATGAAATAATCGTCAATTCTGTTTTTACTCGTTATTTCGATAAAATCGAATGATTCATTTATATTTTTCGTACCAGAAACTTATAGTTACTACAGTTAAAAGTTAAAATGAGTTTTTGGTGTCAGTGACAGAATATAATAACGAACAAGCACTTATACATTTTTTCATTTTTTAAAGTCGGTTAATCAGTTAATAAACAACTACTGAAAAATTGTATAATTTAAAGAACGAGTTTCTTCAGAAATAACTTTAATAAAACTTTGCTTTTTTCGTTGGTCTCGCGAACCATATGCTTTTATTTTCCATTTTACTAATAAACGTCAATATAATAGATGAATAATGTACAGTATAATCTATAACGTAGTAAGCATTTACTACAGCTGTACATAAGTAAATGAACCATGTACAAGCACCACTAAACCCCTGACCCATACGGATCTGTCAGTCAGCTCGTACACGATCCTGGTTACAAACCTTAACGGTCCCGTTAAAAAAACGTATACTGCCCATGTCTGGACATCGCTTAATTCATAATAGTAAAGGACTGTATAGTCACTATTAGGTCTGTTTCCGATCACGTATTTCTATAGTATCCGGATGCATGGTGTGATGCCACGTTTGATTTATGCACGCACAATTCAAAAATTTGAAAATCTTATACGCATATTTTTATTTGATATTTTTGTTTTTATACGTAATATATTTATGCGTAACCAATTAAAAATAATAAACATAAAAATTACAAAAGTAGTTATACATATTTTTCAAGAAGTTAAAAGCAGTTCATTTGAGTACAATAAAACTGTTTTATTAGTCACATTATTACAGGTTTCATTTGGCACTTCTTAATAGTTTTCCGTCAAAGTATAACTATCTACGGTATAGTCTAAAATGTCACTCAAGCTTATATCGCTGGCATACGTGATGTCTTCACATCTTTCAATGTTACGAGTTTTTGATAATCTTTTTACTTTTAATTATCATCGTATAATTTTGTCCTCATGACTTTTAACAAACAAGGACTTTGAATCATTTTTTCATGCCCTATATGTTGGTATTTTAAACCTCTTTTGACAGGACTCAAATCTTGTTTTGCATATATTTTATCAACGTGAGTGTGCTCTATATTTTCTGGCAAACAGCTGCTGCAACTTGAAAGTGTGAGGTTTCAGATCCTGAGTAATGGTTTGCCTTTGAATATTTTAAGGCAACAAGATGGTTTAATGACTTGTTTGCTTGAGTTAAAGCAGCTAAAGCTAGTGTTTTCACCTTATTAATGTGCTGAGCTATTAAGTCTGAAAAAGCTGTCCTTAGGGTATTGCTTTTAAGAAGCTTTTTTCCTGGCAGTCTATGGTATACGAATTTTCTTGATTCTCATAAAAAGTGTAAGTGTTGTCACTGAAAAGATGTAAAACTGAAGCTGTGAGTTTAGTTTTAATAGTAGCGAACGATCTTTACTTTGTGTAATAATACCACTTGTTTAAAATATTCTTTATTAGGTCGTCGAGTAAATACAAAATCGGCAGATCAGCCGTAACAGATATTTTAGAGTAGGCAGATCGACGTGGAGGTCCGGTTTGAGAGTCCCCAGCGAAGCAGGAGGTCGAGGCGTGCACACACGTTGGTTCCACTCGATCAAAATAGTTCGCTCGCGCCGGCAGAGACCAAGTAAGCAGCAGCTCCCTCTTTTTTGAGCAGAAAGAGGGGGAGGGGAGGGCATGGGCGCGCAAGACAAATCTTGCACAATCCGCCCGCCTCGTTCCGTGAACGATCTCAGTCTCCGCCCACCGTACCTGGGTCAGATTCGGCCACAGGGTCTTTGGAGGCGGCGTCGCCGGCCCTAAGCGATCGGACGGGCAGTAGAGAGAGCTTGCTGATGGGACGGGTGTATTCACCAGTGGCGGTCTGGATGGTGGCGGCGCGAACGAGCCCGTCAGGTCCGGAATGAACCGAGATGATGCGACCCAGCGGCCACGTGCCGCTAGACTGGAGGAGCGTGGCGTCCACCACGGCGACGACGTCATCAACCTGGAAATTACGACGTGGGACCTCCCACTTGGGTCGTTGTTGGAGCGTGTTCAAGTACTCGCGGCTCCAGCGGCTCCAGAACTGGTCTTGGATTCCCCGGACCAGCTTCCAGTGACTTAGGCGATCGAGCTTCTCAGGTGGGGTACTGGCCTCAAGCACAGAATTCAGCGGGCCACCGACGAGGAAGTGTCCAGGGGTGAGGATGTCCAGATCATCTAAGCCTCCGGTGAATGGAGTGAGAGGGCGGCTATTGAGGACCGCCTCGATGCTGGCCAAAACGGTGGAAAACTCCTCGTGGGTGAGGTTGCACGGTCTAAGGGCACGACGGAGATGATATTTCATTGCTTTGACACCGGCCTCCCATAGTCCGCCGAAGTAGGGCGCCCGTGGAGGAATGAAGTGCCACGTTACGCCTTGTTCAGCCAGTGAGCCAGCAACACGCTCCCACTTTATTTCGGCATCCTGGAGAGCCTCGCGCATTTCACGGTCTGCGGCGCGGAAGCAGGTGGCGTTATCACTCCAGATCTCTAAGGGCCGACCGCGCCTGGCGCAGAATCTTGTGAGCGCTCCAATGAATGACTCGGTGGAGAGATCACCAACGGGCTCAAGGTGTGACGCCTTGGTGGTCATGCAGACGAAGATCGCGACGTAGCCCTTGCTTGTGCGGATGCCTCGGCCCTTAGCAGACAAAATGTTTAATGGGCCAGCGTAGTCGACTCCAGTGCGAGAGAAAGCTCGAGCAGGAGTAACCCGTGCGGCTGGTAGAGGTGCCATGTGTTGAGTGGCAGGCCGTGCCTGCAGTCGGGCGCAGACCACGCATCCCTGGAGTATGCTTTTGATTCGCCGCCGCCCGCCAACAATCCAGGCCTTGCGAGCCACATAGGCGCTGGTGACTCTGACTCCTCCGTAAGAGCACGAGCATGAGCCCACTGGATAATGAGCCGAGTGAGGCTGCATCGGCTGTCGAGGATTGGCGGATGCTGCTCATCGAAGGTGAGCGCAGAATGTTGGAGACGACCGCCAACTCGAAGGACGTCATCGGAGAAGATCGGGTCTAGAGACAGCAGTGGATTTTTCGCAGGGACACGGCCGCCCTTTTGCAAGCTCGCAATCTCTAGCGCGAAGAATTGTCGCTGGCTGAGGTGGACGCAGGCGAGGTAAGCATCGCACAGCTCAATCGTTGTCAGAAGGGCGAAATGCGAGGGAGCGGGATCTCGACGTAGCCAACGACGGATCCAGTGACGCAGTCGAGCGAGGAAGCGTAGGAGATGGCCAAGGTCTGAGAACTTCTCGAGTAGATTTGGTGTAGTGCATTGAATAGCACAACAAGATTGGAGGGCGCCGTCGGTGACTGGGTTGCAGGAGCTAGGCAACTTTGCGTTTTCGGCTGGCCACAAGTCAAGAAGGCCCGCGAGCCAAGAAGGGCCTTCCCACCAAGCATGCATTTGCTGAAGCGTGAACAGATCCGTGCCCCGGGACGCCACATCCGCTGGATTAGAGTCCGTCGGAACATATCTCCATACGTGGGAGGGCAGAAGCTCCTGGATGTGAGCCACGTAATTGTCAATCAATGAGTTGTTTGTCGGCTCCGATGATCGGAGCCAGTTAAGCACGATCTGGGAGTCGCTCCAGGCGTGACAGCGCTCAACGCTCACAGCATATTCCTCGGCAACCATGCGTAGCAGTCTCGCTGCGAGCAGTGCCACTCGTTACTCCAATCGAGGGATCGTCATACGTGTTGAACTAGTGGCGTCTGGCTGCAAGCTTTTGATGGAGGTCAACTTGGTCCTGGACATCAAAATACTCACGCAGACACCATCGGCTGGGTTCTCAGAGCGCGAGTACACGACAGCAGCCATCGCGTGCCGGCTCGCGTCTGCAAATGCGTGGAGTTGCAAACTAGTGGCGGGACTGCAGCTGATCCAGCGAGGAATGGCAATGCTGGGGACATTCTGCAGTTGAGTCAGAAATCCGCTCCAGCGTTGGGCCATGGCCGCAGGCGCAGGCTCATCCCATTCGAGTCGCGCTCTCCAGAGATCCTGGGTGATCATTTTGGCAGTTATGACAACGAGCGCGATCCATCCACAGGGATCGAAGAGTCGTGCTAGAGCGGCAAGCATCGCGCGCTTGGTTGGCCGTGGCTGTAGGGTAGGCGGCGTGAGGTGGACGCAATCGTCAATCGGGTCCCAGCTGACGCCGAGTTCGCTGACAAGACCGTCTGCGCTGAGCTGTCGCCAGGTCGGCCTTATTCGGGCATCTGGAGAGAGATCACGCAACAGCTCTGAGTCGTTGGCCACCCACTTCCTCAGAGGAAAGCCCCTAGCTTGCAACAAGCCAATCAGCTGGTCGCGGCGAAGTCGAGCCGTCTCAACGTCGTCAGCGCCAGAGAGAATATCATTGACGTATCGATCTTGTTTGACGACAGGCATGGCCTCGGGCCAACATGGCCTTCATCCTCGCATAGCTAGGAAATCGTCCGTAGAGAGAGATAAGGAGCACTAGCTTCACCCTAAGTCACAGTGAGCAACTGATAGTGCTTCGGCGGGCTAGAGTCATCAGTGCTCCACAGGATACGCTGGAGGTCCACGTCACGCTTGTCGATCCAGATCTGCCGAAACATCATCTGGATGTCCGCGCAGAAAGCAATCCGATGCCTTCTCCAGCGGAGCAAGACAGTCGGCAAGCAGGCTTGGAGCTTCGGTCCGGCGTGCAGGATATTGTTGAGGCTATAGCCAGTGGATGACGGTCGCGATGCGTTGAATACGACGCGCAGTTTCTTCCAGTGGTCGCCAGCTTGCCAGATGCCATGGTGCGAGATATAATGCACGAGGCCCGACGACTCGCGCAGCTCCACGTCGGTCAGTAACCGCATGTGCCCGCACCTAAGATACTCGTCCATAAAGCGTGCATATTCGATGGCCATCTCCGGGACACCCCGCAATCTGCGCTGTAGCGAACGAAGGGATGCTCTAGCGCCGGTTAAGCTCTCTACTAGTTGCTCAATTCCGTCGCGCTTGAGCGGGAGGCAGACGACATAGCGCCCGTCGGCAGCCCGATGATGATCGGCAAAGATGACCTCGCACTCAATGTCATCAGGAGATTGACGAATTACCCGTGGCACGTCCTCCAATTCCCAAAACCGTTGCATCAGTGTGATTAGCTGCTCATGCCAAGGCGGAGCTGAGGTGTCCTGTGTCGTCATGCAAGCAGCCGGCGAGGACGAGGTCACTTGGCCCGGTGCATGACCGGCGAACATCCAGCCGGCAACGGTGAGCTGTCCGACGATATCTCCACGGAATAACTGCCCTGGCCGCAGTAGATGGGGGTACACGTCGGCTCCAAGTAGGATATCGACGCCGCCCGGTATTCCAAAGGTCGGGTCTAAAAGATCTGGTAAATCGTTCCAGAGTTTGATGACGGCTGGTTGTAACGATCCGGAGGGGGTGCAGAGTCCCATTTGGGGCAAGCAGTGCGCAGTCAGCCGCAACGTCCAGGTTAAGTTCCGGGTTTGGAGCTGCAAACTTACAATCGTTGGGGAGCGCATAAAGACAGCGCCTCTGACGCCAGAGATGCTCGTGACGTCTGGCTCGGGACTGGCGCCAAGCTTTCGAGCAAGGGCAGTGGACGTGATTGAGATCTCCAAACAAGCGTCGACGAGTGCTCTTGCTGTGACTGTCCGCCCCCCGGGGCCCATGAGCTGAACCTTGAGCGTGGGCAAGACGGCTAGTCACAACGGTGAAGCAGCTGCCACATCGATCCCGTCCTTGGAGTCCGAGGTGAAGAGACACTGCTTTGCCTCAGCTGTTGCTGGGTCGGGCGCGGCCCTGCGCTTGCGACCGCCATCATGGATGAGGCTGTGATGCCACGCCTTGCAATATTGGCATACGCCTTGGGAAGGGCAGACAGTTGCCATGTGGCCCGGCTTCAGGCAGTTAAAGCACAGCTTGTGCTGAGCGACGAAACCCCTTCGCCCAAGTGCGTCCAGTTCCAGGAAATGGCTGCAGTAACCTACGTAGTGCGGCGCGTGGCAAGCAGGGCAGTCATCGTTGACTGCGTGGGTGGCTAAAGATCGGTGGTTGCAGCTGAGTAGCGTCGGCGCGGGAGGGCGACTGCCGGTCGAGCGTACAGGATCGTTCGTCGATCGGGGAGGGCGCGAGGCTTCCATTGAAGTCAGTGAGCGGCCGCGCCTCCGCAGAAAGCTGGACAAAGTGGTGCAGGAGGCCGCTTCCCCTTGTGCAGAGCTGGCTGCCTCCAACTTCTCGAGCTCGTCTTCCCAGGCTCTTCGAGTCGAGGGGTCCATGGTGGTCGAGGCAAAAGAGACCATCCACACATCCCAATGTTCCACCGGCTGATTGAGCGCTCGCAGTTGATCACGGTGCTTTTCTAAGGCATCGAGCAAGCCCTGCAGACCAGCAGCGGACTCCTCGCACATAGGCTTGAGCGTTTGGAGTGCCATGACGTGGTCCTGCAGAAGGAGGCGGCGATGCTCGAACCACGAGATAAGAAGACTCCAGGCCGTGGAATAACTGGAGCCAACGAGCTGCAAGGTGTCCAGAACTGCTTTTGCCTCACCCTGCACGTTTGCCTTTAGGTAGTAGAGCCTCTCGACGTCAGTGAGCCGAGCATCCTGGTGAATGAGTGCCTGGAGCAGGTCGCAGAAAGACTGCCAATCCTCGCGACGACCAGAGAAGAGCGGGATATTGATGCTTGGCAGGCGAGGGCCCGAGTGCGGTTCAGGGAGCAGTCCGGGGAGTGGTAACTGGCCACCACCTCCTGGCATGGCCGGGAACAGCCGACTCCTAGCGTCATACAGGCACGCCTTAGCGTCGAGGTAGTATCCCTCTGCGGACCTGTACAGGGCTCTCAAGGAGGCACTTTTGTCCACAGGTGCGCCCTGAATCAGATCCTTATGATTGGCTTAGAAGTCATTTCAATAATCAGCGAGTAGCTCGAACCTGGCGTCGACGAGACCCATGCTCCGTACCTCGACGCTCTTGGCGGATTGAGTGAATTCCGCGAGAACCTCTAGCAGGGCTTGCTGCGTTTCTAGCAACGAGGGCCAGCCTTCGTTATCCCTGTAAATTAGTCACGCGCTGAGCTCGACGCTTATCTCTCAAACGGCGCCTTGTTACTTGTGGTGCAATCGTGCGTGCCAAATGAGTCTACGTAGAATATAGAGAAAAAGGGCGTTAGGAATCGCAAATGAATCTGTTGACCCGACCAGCCGCGGGATGATGTGAACTAGTAAATCCCGCGGTTTAAACATGAAGCAGCCTGCAATTTTCAACCCAAAACCTCTCGACAGCCTCACTGACTGAGTAATCCCGGTCGCACGCGAGGTCCACGACGCGGACTGCACGGTAGTCGCGGTGGAGCGTCTCTCGCCTGTCACATCTTGTTAAGGCTATCATAACCTTAAATCGCTCTACCACGTGGTGCGGCTCTGCACGATTGCATCACTTGCAACAGAGGCCCAATGTCTCGATACGTTCTCGGACGTAGAGAATGTATTTTCGCATGATCGCATCTCATATCGTCCTACTTACATTGCTTTGCGTAGCACAGTGTTTCTGGCAGTCCTGGGCTCGATGAGGTTCTGGCGGTTGTCTGTCCCAGTCACGCTATCTGGCTTGAAGGACCAATGTTTAAATTATTCTTTATTAGGACGTCAAATAAATATAAGATCGGCAGATCAGCCGTAACAGATATTTTAGAGTAGGCAGATCGACGTGGAGGTCCGGTTCGAGAGTCCCCAGCGAAGCAGGAGGTCGAGGCGTGCACACACGTTGGTTCCACTCGATCAAAACAGTTCGCTCGCGCTGGCAGAGACCAAGCGAGCAGCAGCTCCCTCTTCTTTGAGCAGAAAGAGGGGGAGGGGAGGGCATGGGCGCGCAAGACAAATCTTGCACACCACTAAGGGTACTTGTAAAAATTTCTACAAGAGCTATTTGTTGATGATAGACTGTTCAAAGATTTAGAAAGAAATTTTATGGAATAATTTCTGTTGGCTCATAATTTTATGTGATGTGCAGAAACCTGGCGCAATCCTGCAATTGTACTGCAGTCATTTTCTATTATGGGTCAAGCTCTGTAAATACGACCTTCTTCAAACAGTTAATTATTTTAAACATCTCTATTTTGATATCAGCTTCCATTCTATAAGTTGACTCTTCATAGTTGAGCCTGCAGTCATGTTTGAATTTTAATAAGTCACACTTGCGACATCTTTTAGATTACATAGCATAAGAGCATATTTCTTTTGAGTAGTGACTTATTATGGTACCATAAAACGTTCTACTACTGTAACAGAGATACATTAGTATATAAACAACAATTAACAAGATCCATTTTTCTCTAATATAAAACAACAAAGGATTAATGTTAAGGAAAACACTATCTATGGTACTACAATATAAAGTAGCACCACTGACATTGAGTGGAGCAAAAAAAGTCTAAACCTTAAAAATATTTATATATGTTAACAATAAAAATACCAGACAATCATAAGTTCTGCCAACTTTTCTTTTTTTGGCATTTAACATCTAAGCTGAAAGTATAACCAGTTTTATCAAGTCCTATCCTAAAAGTGAAACGCTTTGTATGCATAAGATATTAAAATGCACCTGCGTTTCAAAGATTCTTTAAAGTTCTTATTTATTGAATTTCAGAATACAAAGTAGATTCGAAATTTTTTCATGAAAATGACCATTTTATTTTGTAACAAGAAGTTTTTTTAAAAATGCAAAAAATTCAACTTTTATTTTAAGAAAGCGATGTGGTATGAATAAAAATATTTTCTCTTGATAACAAAGTATAGACGTAGAAAGTCCAGAAAAAAACAATATTAAAATCAATGTTTTATGTACAAAAAATCACAAATGTTATTTCGTTGAACTGAGAGTAAGGACTTAAAAATATTAACTATAAGAAATTCTGTTAATTCTCAAAAATACTTTGTATCGTACTTTGGAGTGAAAAAAAATCAGTTACTAATAAATTGCTAAGTATTTCTCCACAACGTCACTAGCATTTTCAGCTGACATTTCTTTTAGCTCTTAATTATGACCACAGGATTCTAAAGCTACTTTTTCAGTTGCATTTCCAAGAGTTATATCATAACGTTAAAGCAAAGTTGCTTGAACGAGAACTATCTTGAGAAATGTTAGAAAGAAATTTAAATATGTTTTACTTTCACCAGCATCTTAAATCCCTATAAATCAAATGTATTGATTATGATTTAGACATACTTTTTCTACTTAGTAGCGAGCGTCGTTGGCGTGGAAGACTAATTTCACGTTTAAGGTGCCTTGTGATCATCGTCAAGTTTAGTATAAGTTTTTTTGTGCGTTGCTTCGGGACAACCCTGGCTATGACACCTTTAGTGTTTCACGGTGAAAAACGCAACGTTACATCACGATCATAGGCTGCTTGGTAGGATCGTGTGTGCACGCAAGTTTAGGTGGCTTTGTCCAAGATGTTGATATCAAGACCACTACTAGCATGTACACCCAACCCATTCTGAAGCTGGCATTTATGCTTATAAGGATCTTATACAAGTGTCCTGTTTTGCCTTCTTTACCCGTCTCAGGAGATCCCTACATGACAGGTAAGCCTACAAAATTGTTTCAAGAACAAGGTGGACGGGACATTCGGTCACCTTGTGATGCTCCATCAGTAGGTGCCTCAGGCAACCTTTTTTTCCTGACAGGCCCACAATAAGCTAAGGAGCCTTTATCTATTGTATGAGTCAGTGGCACCAGCACTGGTATGGAGTCGAACAGTGGGAGACTGCAGCAACACTTTGACACTAACCCTTAGCCATAACCCTTTTGATCGAGCCTTCGTCTTTTATTTAATCTTACTATTATGTAAGGAGATGTATAATTATTATTATATAAGGAGACAGCGTTAGTTTAAATGCTTACTAAAATTAAAAAAAATAATTAAACCAATCGATCCCTAATTTTGACAGAAAATTAATTACAACTTTTAAAGTTTCATGGGCTATTAAAATTAACTATATTTTTCAAGATATCTTCTTATGCTACTTTTAAAAACTAACTGCTTAACAGCTCTAAAAGAGAGTTTTAACTTCTGCCTACTTTAAGGACAAGTGGTTATGTTTTTAATTTTAACTAACAATAACTGAGCTGTTCCCACAATTAACTTTATGGAGTTACTTGAATAAGTAAGAGTTCCTAGTGGGCTTCAGTAATGTGTGACACGTATATTAGCACAAAGTCGATTTTAAGTGATAACACATCTCATGAAATTTTACATCTCATAGAATTTTGATCATTTCCAAGCGTATTTATTGTAAAAAAAAATTTAATCCTATTGTATTTATAAAGCAAAAACGCAGAAACCATTGTTATTGCTAGCCACGAAACTACTCAACCATTCGGGTTAAAATTTTGCAGACTGCTTTTTGACACTTTCTAAATGGTTTAAGTATAGTTCTTATCTTGGAAAAATTAATAGCAATGAATAAGCTCAAAGTTTTGAAAAAACGTGCTAGCTTTTTACATTACTTGGCACATTAGTATGTGCATTAATGGCATAGAAGTAAAATCAGAGCTACTTGCAATAGAATTGAGACAATCCAGATGTTATACACCCGAGAAAATTAACAGATATTATAGTAGTTCATGGCAGTACATGAAGCATAAAACTGGGAGTCATGCAGCTGGGTATCCAAGCTATCAATGACACTGTTCTCTAATAGACAAGCAATTTATATTAAACTCCATCCTAAACCACCAAGATTAACAAATGCCACCAATAAATTGGCTCTGCAATCGCAAACATCTCCGGCGTGAAGCCAGGTCTAACCAGAGCACAATCTGCTCTAGCAATTTGGGGTTTTATGGCTGTTCTTCTGACCGACCTGGTGCTGCCAAAGCAGATTTCATTACAACAGTAATCCAGAAAAAACAACCCTTGAGGAGTTTAGTAAGCTACAACGTCCTCCTCCTCAATGGTTTGTCCTCTTGGTATACCCAGAGAAAATGCATTATCCAGGCCCACTTTCTCGACCAACGATGACCAGTTCATTATCCAGGAAGCGACCTAAAGATAAAATATTCTTAGGCCAGAGGCGTACCTCTCTTCGGTATGGTCTCCATACCCAGAAACTCCGAGGGTAAAAGTCAAGCTACCCGGAGCCAGTTCTCCATCATCACCAATAAAAATAAAAATTGCTGAAAGTATCACTACTGGTCCATTTCAGGGTATTTAATCATCAATCTTATCGATTCTTTTAAGGACCACTTAATGATTAACTACCTTGCCAAAAAACATAATTTTTCTACCGTTTCTAACAACGATTTATTAAATAAAAGACTATATACAGCCGGCCACTATTAAGTTAAGATGGTCATCCCTAACAGACGTTACGAGTGGAGTTGTTCGTCATGAGGCTGAAAACATTGGACACTGACGATCCTGCATTACCCTTTTGACTCGACGCATTTGACGAGGAATCACCGATCCCCTCGAAAGTTTGCGCTGGGTGAACCTAATGGCAATTAAGGAAAAATCAACTTGAGCACACGGGGCGATCTTAAGGGGGGCAAATATCAGGATTTAATCTTCCCACCTCAGATTACCAAAACAGCTGAGCTCTGCAAAAAAAGTGCCTTAGAGACCAACGTCTTTATCACAACACCAGAAGGCGTTAAAAAAAATCTCTTTAACTAGCTTTAACGCTTTAGACGTTGTAATTTTCCTTCAAATAAGTATGGTGCTACAATAGCAGGCCAGATAAGATTATCCCAAATTATCTAGACAGTTGTCTTTGCTGAAAACGTTAACTGAAAAAGAGTTTAGCTCACTGGTCCTTTTTAGTGCCATAGAACGTCAAACTACCATGCCAACAAATATATTATACCTTAAAAACATTGACAAAAAACAGCCTTTAGTGGTCCCAAAGTTTTCACCATGCCTATATTTGCAAAAGGGCACATCGCAAGAAAAACTGCAAATACTTAAAAGCGTAAAATGTATACAATTTCAGGCGTTACAAAGCTGACGCATTATATTTATCGAGACTAAAAGAATAGCATTAAAATTGACAAATAAAAAATCTATAACGTGAGAGACCCAGTTTCTGTTATATCCTTCACAGTAATAACTTGAATCTTCCAGACTTTGAATTAGGTAAAATAGTATGTATTTTAATTTATTGTGGCAATGAGAAATAGAGAGATTACGCTTCTGAACTTTTTTGCTTTAACAATGAAGTTGTAAGAATAAAAAAAAAAATTCTTTAAGTACTCATTTACATTAGTTTTGAATTCTAACAGTTTTAACAAATAGCGCTTCTCATTTATTATAACGTGAGAAAGTGCAAATCAACGACCTATGAGGGGCAATTACTGTTTGATGTTGTAAGGAACGCGTGGTACCTTTCAGCATACTTATTTTTTCTCCATTTTCCACAGCTTCTTATTGACCAAGAAAACTACATGGATTTAAAAAAAAAATGTTTTTAATAAGAAGTTTTGGGTTCTGAAGAATCTCAGAAATATATGTAAGATTTCGTTCTGAAAAAATTTTACATTACGTCTCAACACACTGTGGTATTCCATTGAAGTATTCTTGGGCTAAGCTAAGCTCGATGTGATGCTAGTGTAGGTATATCTACAGTTTATTCTTATTTAATCTGTTACGACTTCAGCTCAATAAAGCAATTTCGAAGTTCTTTTTTCATTCTAAGTAAATCGAGCTTAAATGAACACAATAACCAAACTTGTCTTATTACTATACGATTTACTTATTTGAATTGTTTTGGAAAATCAGATATTCAAGTAAATAAAAGATGAAGAGTAGTTTTCAGCCTAAAAAATATAAATGAAGAAACTATTGGTAATGCTTACCCACTTTCCAATATGACGAACGTAATCACAGGTATACTGAACAAAAATGAGAGCAAGAGGCAAAAAGAGAGTGGCCAAAAAGCTTATGCACAAGATATCACCCTAGAGAATCTTAAACAGTAGCTTACTATCTAGCACAGTCGAATCAAACTAAATAACACCGAAAAAAAGGGTAATAAACGTACATACAAGTGAATGATATTAAAAAAAAAATGGTGTAAGAATAAACAAAATGTCAGGGGCAATTTTCGACGATTATGTGAAAAATTTGTAAGGAAAAATCGGACTAAATATCAAGAACTATAATTTTTGAAATAGATGCATGGAAGTTTTATATTATCACATATAAACTACAAAACAATACGCTGGAAATCACAAGAGATGGTTTAAATAGCCCTCTAAAGACCAAAACCTATGCAAAGGATCAAAATAACGTATCAAGTTAAGAGGACCTCTCATGTCTCATGACAAATAATAATAAGAACTCCTTTTTAAATTAAAATATAATATAATAAAAAAATTCTAACTGTAGTAATGAAAATGAAAAAGTCAAAAATATACCTAAAGGTGAGATCATAGCTGTATATTACGATTAGCAAAACTGCATGGAACCAAAAAAAAAAATTCTAAAACTCATTGAAGAACTCCTAGTGAAAATATTTTATTATATAACAGCCCATTATTATTAGTCAATTTTCTTTCCTTTTTTGCGATTGACAATAAATAACATGCAAGCACAGTGATGTACCATAACAACATATAAGATGACAGATAAAGGCTATCAATCGATAGGCAGCTGAATAAGAACAATTAAAAGCCAATATCTCTCATTACTAAAACGAAATACAACGTGTTATTAAAATGTTATGAGCCCAAAATACGGTAGAGGCTTAAATCCGGACGATGCAAAAGCAAATAAACGCGTTGCGAGTAAAACTTGAAAGAGCAAGAAATGACCAGCGACCCTTTGTGCCGCATGACATTGATACGGAACTTTGTGTGGCTATGGAAAATATTCTAACAAGTAATTTTCAAATAAAAATCCCAGAGTTCAAGGACAAACACACAACTAGCCCAATGGAGTTTTTGGATGAAGTCAACAGGTACTAAAGTTTGACGGACATATACGTTGAAAGGAAGCTGAGCTTAATGAATCTATTTTTATCTACGAAGGCTCGCATCTGGCTTAAGCTTCAGAATGTTTTCCTTGATTATGATCAGTTTTGCGAGAAGTTTTCAAGAGAATCTTACTTCATTGAGGTACAAGTAACAATAAAAAATGAACAGAGGACATAAAAATTTTTTGATAGAAATCGTTAGCTTCAAACCTATAATTATAGTCAATTTAAACAAGCACCATATCGACGCCTTATTATGTCGAATTTTAGAAGAAATTATGCTATGATACAACAGTTACTGCTAGAAGCATAGAAAGTCTTGGCCGCAATCCATTTTAAAAACAATAAATCTATTAGTCAGACCTTAAAAATTTAAACGCATCTTACAATGCAAAGAAAAAGTTCACCAAAAACGAATGTAATAGTCATAAAAATTAAATTCAGCAACACCCAATGTGAGTCAATCGTGTAAGCGTAAATGATAATAACTGCTTAGGTTACAAAGATACGGAATATTGTTAAAACAATGGGCACTTGATATATTTTCATGGAAACACTCAGTCATAACGCATACGCAAGCCCCAGGT
Organism: Copidosoma floridanum; assembly: GCF_036245765.1. Taxonomy (NCBI): domain Eukaryota; kingdom Metazoa; phylum Arthropoda; class Insecta; order Hymenoptera; family Encyrtidae; genus Copidosoma; species Copidosoma floridanum. The sequence goes on along the minus strand of NW_028321897.1, from coordinate 37,478,661 downwards.
AACACCATTTCCTAAGTTTCACATGCCCCCATCTAATTTTCCAGTTATAAGTAATGCTCCCACGTCTTAGGTAACCCGTAGTAATTTAAACAGGTGAGAGGCACGTTGGTTTAACAATGCGTCTAAATAAAATTGATGTTGGTATGAGAAAAAATTTTAATTACAGTAGCTAATCATGCAGAAAGGTATCATGCTATAATAAAATATCAGAATTCCTACACATTGTATGTTGATTCTTGAGCTAAAAAAACTGGTCATTATTGGATAGTGAAAACCAAATTACGGCTACGTCGATCGAGTATTACGTATAAATAGATGACAGCGACGATGAGACCTACGACGGTGGCGAAGACGACGACGATAATGACGACGGTGATGACGATAACGAAGTAAAATCAAAATATGACACCTAGAAAACGCAAAAACAATGTTCAGTAGTTGCAATACGGAGAAATAAAACAAAATTATGTCATTAATGTTCCAATGTAAATTTATAAATATTAGCAAATACAATTTTTTCTAGCTAGCTCTTTCAATTTTTGTAATACTGATTCTTTCAAAGGATACTTGAGGGTTAATTTTTATAAATCTTATAAAAAGGTTGTTATGATTGGCATATTTTAAATCCACAAAATTTTCAGACTCTATTCACATGACCACAAAAAAAGTCATGGTACTTTTCTCAAACGTAACTTTCTTTATATTAATCAGGTTTCTGAAACTGAATCTGGTGTGAGAATTATCGCTGCACGTCTAGATTTTGTAAAATCTATCCTTAAAACCTCAAGAAATTGAGCAATGTAATTATGAAAAAAAAGTTGACAAAATTCGGTAAATTCATCTAACCCATGACCCCTCCTACCAAAGATTCTCAGCAGACTAGCCTTAATAGACAATCCAAAGACACAGAAATCGCTTTTGAAATCATCAAAGCTCGATTAACCTAACCACAAACGTCCAAAAATACAGTAATTTAAACTTTTTCACGGAATTTCAGAAACTTTTGACTTTATTGGTACTTTAACTAAATATAACAAACGAAATAGCTATTAATATCAAGTGACAATCATAGGACTACTTTTTAATACACCAAAACTCAAATAACCTCACCTCAGTCACCCCAAAAATGTTATAACGTAAGTTCTTTGACAAATTTTTGTAAATTTATGCAACTTCTGGCCGCTATAACAAAAGGCTTGAAGCAGACTAGCCTAAATATCAAAACCAACAATACATGAGTTACTTTCTGAGCCATTACAGCTTGCACAACCTTACGTCAAACCCTTAAAAATCCAGAAACTTAAGCTTTTTACGAAATTTCATTAACTCATGCACCCATTAGTTCTATAACTTAAGCTCTACAAAAAAGTTGCTTTAAACATAAGCTTCTAATTGTAGAATTCATTTCTGATACACCAAAGCTCAAATATGTGATAACATAAAACTACCATGCATCCATTTCAAAAATCCTGGTGCTTGACATTTAGTCAAACTTTTCCTTGGAAATTGTTTACATAATCGTCGAATATTGCCCCTGACTTTTCGTTTATTCTTATACCGTTTTTCTTAATATCTTGTACTTGCGTGTATGTTTCTTATCCTTTTTTTCGGTATAAGTCAGCTCAGTTCGACCATGCTAGATAGTAAGCTACTGTTCAAAATTCTGTAGCGTGATAACTTGTGCATGGGCTTTTTGGCCACTCTCTTTTTGCCTCTTGTTTTTATTTTTGCTTAGTATACCTGTAATGACGTTTATTTTTTCAATGGTATCTGTTGGATTTTAAATCCTTTCTTTCTTCTTCGCCAATACCAAATTTTAGAGCAGGAAAGCATTGAATCTTAAAGGGAGGGTTCTATTTTTTTCACATACAATTTTAGTTTTATGTGGCAGATTACGGAATTCCAGAAGATAACAAAATATTGGAATACTTTATTAAAAAAAAATGCATAAGGCAAATCAAATCAGCATACAAACAAGAAAACAAGGGTCATAGGGCTCCTCAGGTAAACAGCGTTTACCAGCTATACCTATATGTATGGCACATCTGATAAGCTGACTAATGTTGCCTGGCTAGTAAGAAATTAGTTCTAACCATACAACAAAGAGACTGTAGTAATTACTTAAAAGTGATTTGAATTTCATTAAGTATGCCAACGTTGTGTAAGAAATACTAATGCTATAAATTACCACATGAAAATTAAATTAAAGTTAACTCAAATAAAACCGTTCCTATGGGATCTAACGCCCTTAGGCTGGAAAATTTGGTACCGAACACCAATAGTGGCAGTGCTACCTAAGATCCATTTGTAATCATTAACCATTTATTACTGTTGAGTTGTTCCATTGCTTGACGGTATTGAAGAAATTTGTAATTTCCTAAGGTAGCGTATCCAACTGAGACGTTTACTTTCATACCCGCGGGCCACTGCCGCCGTGGCCCAAACAGAGTTGCGCGCGCTGACTCGTACTCTCTCCTCACTGTTGCTGCTGTGTCCCGCGTCGCGTCGTTCTCTTCTCATTTTTCCGAGAACCAAAACAAAAAAAACGATTCTGGGAAGGTAAGCCTCTGCCGGTGTGACGTCATACGCGTTGCGTCAGTGAGAGGAGCACGAGCCTGGATACCACATTTGCTCGTTATTGTATGAAAAGGGAGAATCCTGACGATACAAAGGAATATTAAAAAAAAAACCAGAAGTACGTATCTGGACTTCTGGCCAAAAGAATAATTCTAACTCATATGTTTCTAAATTTAGTATAATAAAACTGAATAATACTAAAATACACCTTATTTTAATAGGTCTTTAAGGAATCAGACATAAAAATAAAAACATAGTTAACACTTTAATATGATTTCATATTTAAGCATGCACGCATACAGAACATGTTTGCTGTGATATACAAATAAATACATGTACAAATTGTTCATCATATAATGCAGAAGAAAACAAAAATATTTACTCCACTGCGCCAAAAGACGGTACTTTCATCCAATTGTGAGGGACAAAAATTTTTTGTTTTAGTAAAGTATTGGTAAAAAATCGTATGTACCCTATGGAATTAAATAAAAAGCCTTGGATCTTACGAAACGTTAGTTAATTCACAAATCTCAACTAGGCAGTTTGATACGAAAATTTTAAAAATACGTAGATATTTTTAAATTCAATGAAGTAATACTTTGGATTTGGCTCAAAAAACGGGTCTCACTATTTAAATACCATGCTTAGTACTGATTGTATTTTTGCAAGTTAAATAGATAAAACGCCACTCTTGAGTTCAAGTCTAGAAATTTTTTGATTTCTTGTTAGACCTACGCAACTTTCAAAAATTCTAAAAGACACATGATAAAAGTTATTTGGTAGCAAGAAATGTCAATATGCAACGGTTGCGGAAACTTTTTAGCTCAAGTCTCAGAATAACTATAGCTTGTGATTGTTTGTTTCAATTTTTTCTAATTAATAGCAGCGGCTGATAGGAAACAGTGTTGCGATGTACACAAGAGTTCTCTTGGATGCTCTCGGCTAGTAGCGTAAGCGCAGAAGAACCGTGCTTTTTCTCTCACCTGTTAGGTTGGAGTAGAAGAGCCCTCTAACCTAGCCTTCAACTTAAGCTCGGCCCACTACTCACAATTTAAAAATTACTTTTGACCCTAGCACTTTGCGTCTCTTGATGGTCGAACCGGTTTGCTATTTTGCTAACGCATGATTTGTAGCCAAGTACTCTTTGATTCCTGACCATAGTACTTTTTTTTAAGTAAAACTTTTTTATGCACGCCTTATATAAGAAGTTCCCCCGTGAAACTAGCAGGCGAACGCTGCCGTTCAAATAAGTATTTATATACATTGTCTGTACGTATACCAGCCAACGCTGACTGTGCCGCGGGCAGAAAATCTGTTTGTCTGTCTCTCCCTTACTCTCTGTTTCTCCCTCTTGCATGCGCACAATGGTGCGCCACAGTTACACTATTTGTATACATTATGTAGCTTCTCTCTTAATAGTACTCTATATAATTTATATACAAAGTAGATATATCTACTGCTGCATGGCAAAAATCATCACGTGGCTGTAATACGAGCTGAACTGGACCTCTGTTACAGCTAAGACACTGTCAGTTAAATAATGTCTAACCCAAAACATCGCTTGATCTCCTTGAAGGCTTCAAAAAACATACTAAAAACAGTGCTTTTTTCTGTTTATTTTGTCATATGTATATAAGTATGTAACAAAAGGTACGTAAAATATAAAACATGTTTAATAAGACACCTTAACTTTTAAGAACGAGAAAATGCTGTATCTCGAAAAAGAAGCAAAGTCGGCTAAAAATAGTAATTTTTACGGGCTTTCTGAAGTGAATCTACATAATCAAGTTGCACAAATATAGAAGGGTTGGACTATGCACGAACATAACCTCAAATTTTTGGTTTTTTGACTATATCTTGAAAAGAACAAGTTGAAAAAATATTTTCATTTAATATGGCATGTTACGAAAATTAATACGGACGTTGACAAGGTCTTCGAAGAATTTGTCTTACAACATATTGCTCTAAAATTAGAAAAACGGTCGTATTTTAAAAAGAAAGCCAGATAGGCCAAATATTATTCCACGTATAAAAAATAATTATTGAGCTGTAAAAATATTTTACACAGATTTATACAAATAATGATGATAATTCTAAAAATAATAAGTCATATCTCAGAGGCAAAGCTGTCACCTTCATATTCTTCCTATTAATTAATTCACTTTCGGTTCTCTATACTGTATTCTTGAAAAAAATTGTAACGTGACCAAGATCTATGTTATTTTCAATAAGTTTGAGATCAGTAGGAATTTATTACGAACAGGTGAATTGTAATATTAAATTATAAGTTATTGTAGGAAACGAACGGAATGAAAAATCACAACCTTACAAAGAAAAAAGCTATATGTCTATTGTTTTCCTAAATCCTAATACAATACAGTGGATTATTTTACTTCTATAATCACCAAAATTATAAAGAATTATATATTTGCTGGATACGAAGATTCTAACAAAAATTTATTGTACACACATAATGTCATATCAAATGCACAAAAATTGGTTTTAAATAAAAGAAATTTTTGTCCAACGTAATGAGACAATAGTACTTTTTCCGGTACAGTATGGTAAGAATGTTTGCTCGCACGTGCTTGAATACGATATAATTTTCATTATTTGAGTATAAGATTCTTAAAGATCTATTTTAATTTTGTGTACTCTAATTTTCTCCGTTTCAATCATACTGAGTTTATGAACATTTGAGCTAGAAGTTTTACTTTTGCTGTGGGTCTCGATACCTACACCTAATTTTTCTTCCTGTTATTATTATAAGTATTACTATTATTATTTAAGTATTTTTTTCATTATTATTGTTATTATCATTATTATTATTATTATTATTATTATTATTATCATAATTACTATTCTTATCATAATTATTACCATTATTATTATTAATAAGGATTATTAAACCCATTATTAAATGTGGAATAAAAATACTAAAATTAAGAGATACACTTTCTTTACCATTGTGGTAAGTCCCAGGGCGAGTTTTTTTTCAAGAAAAATTAAAAAACAATTCAATTACTCAGGAAAAAATGATTAAGCTATGACTTAAGCGTAAAATGCGTTAAAAAAATTAAGTTATTATAAAAAGGATAAATAATTAAACAGTAGTTTTTTTTAACAAACTTATTATGTGGAAAAAATTATTTGGGTTGAATGAACTGTACTCATAAAAAAAATTGTTATTATTGTAATGTTTTTTGTAGTAGTATTTTACATAGCCATATTTTACTTATCACAATGTCTTAACCAGTATCTAGATAAACAATTAATTGTAGAAGAACGAGAACAGAACAATTCAACTTAATTTTAAAATTTAGGAGATACAGTCTACGTAGTAGCAATCGTCGATTCAGAAATCTACACATGTACTAAAAAAAATAAGATTTTCAAATAGTACGGTAAAGTGACACAAATCTGAGGAATTGTATGATCCTATTATGGAAATTTTTTTTCAAACTTTATAAAATACATTTATAGGGTTAAAGTAAGTAAATAAAAAAAAAATTAACTATAGAACGTATAATTAAAATAAGTGTAATTTTTTATCTAAATATAGCTTTTTGAATTAAATTGCAATCAACACAAAACGAAGCTGTATTTTCATTGACTTTAATTATTAAAAAAATTCAGCTTTAACAATAAATAAATAATTACTATATATTTTTATACATTATGAAAACATCAAAGAATGAGTTTTGCATGGAATACACGAACTATAAGAGACATTTTAAACCTAATTATTACGAAGATAAAAGAATTTTAAAACATTTAACTAATTACAAATTGCCTTAAATTTTTACTTCTAGACCTTCTGTTGATCCGCGTTTAAATATTATAAAGCTTATCTATTTATGATGATCAATGAGATGTCAAAATTAATTGCATAAATAATTTTAATTGAAAAATAAGATCAAATGAAGTGAATCCCGTTAATAGAATAAGATTTTGTTTGTTCCATGTCTTAGGTCTTGTATCTGGAACAATTCAAAAAATTCTTTCCACTTGAGCATTAGAATGTAGAAAAAATAAAATCACTCTCAAACTTGCTTAAAAACTCTAAATTCTTATTTTTTAAGCGTTAATCAATAATTTCTTTTTAAAACTTATCTATTTCAACGTTGCAAAAATTTAATTACTTAAAGTGAAACGTGATGGCAGCTGCAAGATTTTTTTCCTTAATAATTTAAAATCAATGACTGAAATCTAAAAATAAATCTGGAAGTCATGAATTAAGTTAGGATTCCGACTCCAAAATTTACTTTTAAAGGCTTTCATATGTTTAAGAAAATTAAGTGATTGAAGCATACTATATAGTCTTTAAAATTTTTTTTTTTGATTTCGTTAAACCAGTCACGTAAAAATTTAAACATTTGTTTTGAACATCTACAGCATTTTTATCTGAAAAACTTTTCAAAATATTATGACAATTATCACTAACAGTCACATCCTTTATGGGTTTGAAGTCTCCGCCTGCGTTTAATTTGTAATTTAAATTTTGTGTTATTTTCTTCGTGCTGAATTGGTGAGAAAATAAGAGCCCAAGGCTAATAAAACTTTTAAATATTTGGTTTTTAGTTTATTGACTAGTTCATTTGCTTAAAAAATACATTTTATTTATTAAAATCAAGTAAAGTGTTAGGTTAGCGTAACTTACAGGGTTTTGAGTTAAGCCTTCACTTGTTGCTGAGAATTCTTTTTGCTTATGTCTCTTGTTCCAGCAGTAAGATAAACAAAGAAAGGCCGTGATGCGAGATGGTACGGTACGCAAAGAAGGTGCAAACTCACACCAGCCACTCTCGTAAGACGGTGCCAAAGGTACATGTGAGGAAATCAGCTCGCTTGCTCCTTTGCACGAAGACAAGCAGCCCGAGGGGTTCAAGAAGGCTGCTTGTGAGGATAAGTGCGTAGTCGAAAATTAAAAAAAAATTTTTTTTTTCAGACTTACTGTTTTATTGGCTGCCAATACTAGAGGCAACTTCAATTTACTGATATTTTGACTTAAGTAATCAAAGATGATCTTGCAACTGAGCTGGATCTCAGCCAACCGAGAGCAGCATTATAGAAAACTTTACCAAGACAAGTCAAGCAGAGGACCTGGACCAAAAAAGAGTCGAGGACGGTGAGATCGATTAATTAAGACTAGCTGGTGTGGAAGGCTTCGAGCCTTATATATGGCTTCACATTGGTTAATTTGTGGGTGCTATTCTTGTATATACGCAGAGTTGGGATATTGGCAAGAAATTCTGAGTGCGAACAAGGAAAACGACCGTCGAATGGGAAAGCTTAGACTCTAAATCATGCCATTGCGTAATGCGGGGTCACCACTAAGGTTTAAGCACGTGATAGCTTGCAAATTTTAAAAGATACTCTCCTGAGACTTACACACAAGAAAGAGGCAAGACAACATTTCTTCTTTCACTCCTCCTTTCTTACAGCTAACTTCTTAAAACTAATTTTATTGCTAAGGTAGTGCTTGTTTTTGAAAAATTCATATTGGGCATTAAAGACACATTGTTTACAATCGTATAAAACTTAGATTACATGTGCAACTCCCAAGAGCACTGAAACCAATGTTAAATGCTACATCAAAATACACCAAACTAGCCAATTTAGTAACCAGCGAAATATATACCAGCAAGGACCTGGACAGTTTAGGAAAGCGCATAATATTTCCGACAGAGAAAAGATGCCCTGTTTAATGATATTGCAAGGAAAACGGACGGTAAACTAACTCCAGCTACAGTGCCACCTTTGATTTACTAAATGATCGTACCTTAGAAGAAATGGTCACTTTAACATAAAAACGACAGTGGGATAAATTCTTAGCATTTAGAAAGGCTAGTTTAGGCTTACTAGCACTTTACATCATATTACACGTCTTAAAATAAAGTACAAAAGCAGTGATTAACGGATATCTACTACACCAACCGTACGGATGGTCTAGAAATCTACTGGGTGCAATTCAGATCTCGCTTGAAAACTGACTGCTGTTTTTAGGAAACAGGACCATCGAGAGTCCGAACAATGCTACTGAACAAGAGCCACCACCACAAAGTTCTCTCACTTTATACTATCAACCAGAAACCCCTAATCATCCCATCATGATTTGTAGAGATGGCCACCACTAAATTCAATCAAGAAATAAACAAAAAAAATAATCCATCACCTATGCCGTGCAATGTTGAATGAGCGAAAGGGCAATAACCCGTTTTTCAGGGTAAACTAAGAACATGCTATAACTAAAATATCAAGAAAAATGCCGTAGAAGTTAAATTATAATTTTATGTAAGAAACCACCAGTTTTTGAATTCAATAAGTAACTTCACTGTTCTCAGCGTACTGTTCCACGGTCATTATCAGAAGCCTTAACAGTTTTAGCGAAAGGGGGGTATAACGTCAGCAGCCAAGTGTTCGAAATGTTTGAATTGCCTGATACACCCACTTATTTGCACCATTCTTATTCTCTACTACTCCTCACTATCCGTACAAATAGCACCCAAAGAGAAAGGCATTTGACGTTTCTCATCGCCTTCGAGAAAAAACTGCTTCGAAGAAGTCATACCCGCATGCAAGGCACCTTTATCGCTACAGATAAAGATTTTCGTGAAAACCCGGACGCTGCAAGCACGCTAACATATAAGAAAATTCCAAGATATGACAAATACCGAATGTTGTTCTTAAACAAATAACAACGAAGCCACACACATCTTTGGCCATTGGTGCTCTCCTTAATCTCGTACTGAAACATGCAACCCCATGCCACTACCACCGTATACAACTAAACATACTTTCTTACCCTTTTTCCACTTTCTCTTAATAATGTTAATAGAACGTTGAAAACATGATTATTCATGAATATAACTAAACAACATAAAAATGATGACTGATAACATTTATAGTTCGGTTTATGAACATAGCCTACAAATTTACTATTGTCAATACTAATGTTGTTACTATTACTAAAATGTTATAATTATTATCATCATCATTATGATTATTATAATAATAATAATAATAACAATTATTATTATTATTGATATAATTGTTATTATTTTTCTTATCATAAAATTTCTTACTATTGCGATTGTTATAATTATAATTATTATTATTAGTATTATCATTATAAATACTAATACGATTACTTACCATACTGCTATTTAAATTATAACTACTACTACCACTATAAAAACTATAGTTATAAATACTATAATTATCGTATTCGCTACTATTTAAGTTATTCCAACTACTTCCAAAACTCGGACTATTGTTGTTATACTTTCTATCACTTGTTTTATCTTTTTATAATTACTGCTGCTGATGAAACCCTTATTATTATCACTATTCTTATTATTTCAATAACTACCGTTACCATCATCGTTATCAGTAAGCTCACGACCATCATTTATCTTTGTTAATCAAGCATGGTCGCTCGTCACTCTTTTACTATGAACTAGCACTATCTTAGCAATAACATTTTTTTTGTTTACGAGACGAACAGCCGTATCAGATGAAGTTACTAAGCATTACCCAGGCCTCATTTTTTATCTTCATCTATCTTTACTACTACTGTTGTTGTCGCGTCCACTCTCTTCTTCTAGCTTATTTTGTAATTTGAAAGGATCTCTTATTGTTTGCCACTGCTTGTTTTCTTATTCTTTAGAGACATGGTTTTCTGGCGTTTCTCAGGGCTATTTGATAAGCTCCTTTTTGTTTTACTTTTTTCTATTTCTTTTAAGGCAGCGTTCAGGATTTTTTTCTGTGTATTCCGTCGAAAATTATCTTTCATTAGTTCCCTCCGCTTCAAGGATTCAAATGACGCCTTCCAAGGGGTTGCAACCGCTTATTCTTTAGAAAGAAAGCCTTGTCTAATCACCTCTGCCTCTTCAAGGTGCTTAAGTGCGGCTTTAAGAACATTCCTCACAGTATTTGCTGTGTTGCCATACTTATCATTGATTGCTAATAGCGTCTCTGTTATCTCTTTCATTGCTGATTGGACTTTATCAGTTACTTGCTGTCGTTTAACTCTTAGCTTAGCACCATTTTTTTCTAGACAGGCAAGCTTCTCCTAGGTCTGGTTGCTAAATACTGACACGTTGATATCCTCGGTGTCGTTGGTGCCTATGCTTGACAGGCTTTCTCTCCGTACTATGTCTGGGAGAAAGGGCCATGGAACATTTAGCAGGACCTGTTGGCCATGAGACACGTCTTTGCAGCTCCCCCACTCCAGAATCCATGGGGTCTGCGACAGTCACCTGGGCTTTCACCAGATCGAAACTGCCAGTGGATTCTCTCAGAGAGGTTACCACCTGGGGTACAAGTTTTGCATCGACAATTTTAACATTGGCATCTTTTTTAATGCTGTACTGACTTGCAAAGGCCAGCACTACCCTTTTTTCTAAAAATAAATTTTTGAAAGCATTATAACCAGGGCAGCAGCCATCTCTGTTACCAAAGAGAACCGCTACTTGCTTGAGCCAGCAGAGCATCGTTATTCTCCCGCAGTGTCACCCACACAGACTGCCCTGGCGTTGAGTAACAAGTCTAAGAATGGTGTCGTGTGTAATGTATGTGTATGTTGGTACAACACAGTCATCCCAGCGACACAAGCGGCAGGTGTACAGTCCCACGACCAACGCAGAAGACCCGACAAAACGAGCTGACGTAAGGCACTAAGATGTCGCCACATGGTCTTCTCAGTTGTAGTGAGCCTAAATTAGTCAGCCCAGCACATCTTTGTTTTAAGGCATATAGCTATATTAGATGTGATTGCCCGAACTTACCTGGGCCTGATCGTCTAGCTTTACTTGCCATCAGGCCGCTAACGCCAGCCCGGAGGAGGCCCCGCCACCCGACACCCGGGAAAATCAATAAGTATCCCTGTGTTTGTTCTGTGAGAGTGTGATGCATGTATCTGAGAAGCATAACCACCGCTTACTTCTATACACGATGCATGCTAGTTTTTGTCGGCCCGCATCAAGCATTGAGGCACCACCTAGGGTGGCAGCAAAAAGCAAAGAACACGGAGCTCAACCATGGCTGGCCTATGCATCCACATCGACGAAGACATAGGGCACAAATCCCCCGTCCACAACACTCCACATATACACAGTAACACCGCACACGCCTCCCAATCGACGCCCACAACCACCACTACTGCAAGTCACTCTAACTGCCCGTTGTCATCTCATTTCTTAAGAGAATGTCCCTATCCGCTATCCGGGGAAGCGCCTGTTATAGAGGAACTAGCAAAACCCCAGCCGGGAGTAGTAGTAGTAGTAGTAGTAGTAAAAAAAAGAGAATAAGTAGTAGTAATAGTAGTCGAAATAGGAGTAGAAGTAAAAGTAGTAGGAATAGTAGTAGAAGAAGTAAAAGCAATAGTAGTGGTAGCAGTTTTTTTTTTTTTTTTTTTGTTTTTTTTGTTTTTTTTGTTTTTTTTGTTTTTTTTTTTAGAGGATCAGAAAATGCATTAAGAAACTTTGCAAGGACAGCAGTTGTGTGGGATCTAGTGGATTTTTTTTATTAGACCACTTATACCCACTGAAACGTTCCATACCGCTTGGCTTTTGTTCCACCCCAGAACTGCGTTATCATTACATTAGGGTGAAGCCACCAGGAAAACCATCGCGTCTCGCAGTATTAACAAGCAAACTCACCACTTTTTGCTGGAGGTGCCAATCCTCGAGACCTTAAAAGGACTCGGAGTCCTTGAGGACCAGCACCCTGTCTTGCGTTCCATAGTAGGCGGCTGACCTAGCAAGCACCACTATAAGCTTGTTGCTTCCCCTTGCTAATGAAAAATGTGTGTTCGACGGTATCATCCACTGCGGGGCAGTAAGCACATTTGGGGGATGCTTCTGCTGCCACGCGTTGAAGATAGGCTTTAAACTGACCTTGCCCAAAGAGAAACTGAGTGAGGTTATAATTCGCCTCTCTGTGCCCTTTCTTTACCTATGTTAGCAGACTTGGGATCAGCTGGTGCGTCCATCTACCCACTCTAGCCTGATCCCAATCCTGTTGCTATGTCATCAACGTTTTCTCCCGCCTGTCGTCATCACTTTCGTCACTGGAGCCCAGGAATTTTCTTTGCCACTTTACTGCAAGCAATACGACGGAAATCGTAAGTTCTTTCACTATTACAGCAGCAGAGGATATCGTGTGGTAGGCGCAAGCGATTTTTAGAGATCCGATGCACTGCACCAAAGTGAGGCGCTCTCAGACGTCCTGTCTCGCAACAGCCTCTGCCCACCCCTCCACGCCGTACAACAATATCGAGTTATAAACCGACGCCATAAGCCGTCTTTTGGCTCCTTGCAGGCCCCCAAAGTTCGGCATTAACCATGTTAGCGCTCCTGTAACCTTGGCGGCTTTGTCAGCTGCTCTTTTAATATGCTCCCAGAAGGTGATCCGTGAGTCGACCCACACCCCCAGTTAGCGCACAACCAGGCTTGCGCAGATTGCCTCACCCACAACGTCCTGGCAAAAGTCTCCCTTAAACCACCTTTGCCTGGTAAGGATGGCCATCTCCGTATTGTCAAGCGCAAGTACAAAACCATGATCTTGCAGCCACTCCAACACTATCATGACCGCCCACCGAATTTTGAGCTTGGCCTCCTCTCAGGATCTCGCTGTGACGTGCAGTGCTATGTCATCAGCAAAATCCGTGAGCTTGACCCCTGGAGGCATTTTGAGACACAGAAGTTCATCATAGACTAGGTTCCATAAGACAGGACCAAAGGCGGAGCCCTGTGCGACTCCCGACGTCAGGCGCCTCTCTCTTGGTCCATACTTCGTGTCGTACCGGAGTACACGATCCTGAAGGTAGCTGTCCAGTATCTTTCTAAGGTAGTCCGGTACATTCTGGTGCCTTAGTGCTCTTATTATGTCAGACCATTTAGCCGAGTTGAAGGCATTTTTAACGTCGAGAGTCACCGGGATACAGGCACTCCTAGTCTTGTGTGAGGATTTCCATGCCTCCCTTGCTTACCCAAGAACCTCAGCCACAGCCATAACCATCTAACGTCCCCTTCAAAACCCGTACTGATTGTCCAAGAAACTGACTTCCTCTCTTAGACAAGTTTGTATCAGCCTCTCCAACATTTATCCGGAATTAACCAGCATGCAAAGAGGTCGGAGCAATGACGGGACCAAGGGGGGTGGTTTACCCTTGTCCAAAAGGACGAGCCCTTGGATCTTCCACCGCTCGCTGAACAGTCCGTTGTGGAGAGATGCATTAAACATGTCCAGCAACACGAGTGGTTTTTCCGTGGCTATAACCATGAGAACTTCGGACGGCACCCCATATGGACCAGGGGCCCTGCGTCTCCGAGACTGCTGACCTCAATTCATCGAGGGTAAAGAAAGGCACCTAGCCTACACTTATGTCCTCTTGCCTCATTTCGGGATGCTCAAGGAAGAGACATCAGACCACCCTCTTCAAGGAGACAGGCTCCATCAGCGCTACCGAGTCCAAGCCGCCCAGTCTTTTTAGCGCGATTCGGTAACGCAGACCCCATGTGTCCTTATCCACCTCAGCAATGAGCTCGTGCCAGCATCGGTTCTTGCTCACCTTGATCTCCCACACCAGGATACTTTTTGCTTCCCTGTACGTGGCAACAGCCACCTCCGCTTCTTTGCGATTTCTGCGTCACTGTGCAAGACGGCATAGGTGCTGTGCCTTCCCGCGCAGGTTGGAAATTTCTTCGGTCCACTAGTAGCCTGAGCACTGGCCCCACATGGCGATTCTTTTAGGCATACACGCGTCACACCACTCCTTGATCCATCTCGTGGTGCTGCTTACGAGTGTCTCGGCCTCCGCTGGATTTGTGATCTTGTTCAAATCAGCTGGAGGTGGCATGCTAACCATGGCTTCCAGCAGCAAATCGTGGTTGAGTTTTGCCACGTTCCACCCGGCAACGCGCCTTCGGATTACATCTTGCAAGCCTACACCCCAATCCTCGTTTATCACGAAGCTGACAAACTGGTGATAACTAACCGTGTAGTCCTCCACGACTTGTCAGTCAGACACTCGCACCGCCATTTCTGACGACACCAGCGTGAGATCGATGATCGTTCCCCGGTTACCAGATCGCCTGAACGTTGCTGTACCACCAGAGTTCATGACGATGAGATCCAGCCTCGCAGCCAGCTTTAGCACCACCCATCCTCTGGGGTCGGTTCTTGGCTCCCCACAAGTGATGGCCTTGGAGTTAAAGTCGCCGGCCAGGACTACATTGCCACTTTTCCTGCACACTCAAACGGCATCCTCGAGTTCGGCAAGCCGCTCTCTGAAGACACCAATCAAAATGTAAGGGGATATGTAACAACTTACAAAGAAAGCACTTCAATACCTAATCCACACGAACCCGTCTCCACCTCTGGTATTGGATACGGAGAACTTGTCGCTGCAAATCAGAATGGCTGCACCTCTTGTCCTGTCGCAGTACTAGTTTCATCCCGGTAACGTACGGGATGGCTCATTTATAAAGAGCATATCCACACCCCAGGCACGGGAAAACTGGTCCAGCAGATCGTGCGGGAGCACGGTCCTATACAGGTTTACCTGCAGAATCACCGCCATTTTTGCTGAGTTGTCCCTGCAGGCACCCGAGGCGCCCGACACCTGGCAGTCCCAGCGACATCTCTGATGTCCAGTTTCAGCATCACGCTTTCGCACAGGAAACAGCCCACTTTTTTTTGGAGCGGTTTTGTGCCACGTGACCCTTTTCACCGCACTTCCAGCACGCCCCGGTCCTGTCAGGTCCGACACACTGCCTCGCAATGTGCCCGAAGCCCAGGCACCTTCAGCAACGCTCAACCGTGAACTTTTGGCGCATTCTGCAGTTCACCCAGCCCAGCCTAACGTGGTTCCTTTGGCCTTTATGGTGCTCACCATATTAGGGTGCCTTACCATGAGCGCCCTAAGCTTATCTAACGCTCTGGCAAGGTCGTCGAACGCTGCATCGGCAGCAACGTCTAACTCCCTCCCCTGGTTAGGTTTATCTGCAATAACCTTGATGAGAGGAAGTTCCTTCTCATCAATGGCTCCGTTTATTCCTTCCTTGGTTGTGAATAAAAGCGCCATATCTATAACACACAAATTTTATTTCAAGGTCCCCACCGACCCATCTGGATCCCTCACCGGTGGAGGCCGCCGTCCGCCCCCAACACATGCCTGAAGGGCGGTTTCGGTCTAGGTGGGTAACCTCGGGATATAGCACTCCCTGCCACGCTAGCCCATTTCCACTTCCGTGAGCATCACGCCCCAGCCAAGAAACGATCTACTCTCTGGAGAGTTTCTAACAGACATCACGTGGCAGAACGCACTCACCACACTAAGGGAGCTGCGAAGAAGGGCAAGCCAGCAACGACATGACAGTGATCCCACCAGCACAACGGGGAACCGCAAAACCGGAAAGGAGTAGAAGCCAAGCAGAAATTGCCACGCCTCCACCTCCACCCAGTCCAAACGGCCCCCGCCAAGCCAACAAGATCGCAGCATCAGCACGACAAGCCTGCCCCCGCCCACGACCGCCTCAGTGATAGCCGATTGACTGGACCTGGTTAAGAATCCGTCCTCCCGTCTTGCAGTCAGCAGGAGCCAAAGACAGCTCGGGTCACTTCGGCACGCTTAGGCATCGCCTTACTGCCCAGGATCTCCCTTCGGCCGCATAGAACTGGGGCAGCATTACTTTAGGGTAGTGCCACCAGGAAAATCATCGTATCTTACTGCTTTATCGAAAAAGCTTGACACTTTTTGATAGAGGTGATAAGTCTTTCGAGTTCTAAAAAAGATTCGGGATGTCTGAGGACTTGCACTTGTGTCCAGCACTTTATTGTAGTCTTTATTGTTTGCAAGTGCTACTAAATAATTGATGTTTTACCTAACTGACAGATCAGTATTTCTTGGATTGCATGGGCTCTCCTACTGTAAATCGTTTGGTCTTTTTACTTTTGCATAGCCTTAGCCTTTTTCCTGGCATGTTCTAGCACCTATCTGAAAATGGGGCAGCTTTCACTGTTAGCTTCGTGTTTTGTGTCTCGTATCTTGCAAAGAAGATATCGTGCTGTTTCTCAGCAGCTTCTTTTGCGGTGGTTGCAGCTTCCACGTTTGAAGCACAGTTTTGATCGATCTTTTTCTTTACAGTCATATGATAATTGACCATATCCCAGACTTTTAAACCACCTTGTTACCACAAACCCTTTTCTAACATGACAGGATATGAGTTCAATCTTGCTCTGGCTTGTACTTTTGACTTCCTTGGCAACTATTTTGTTAAAAGTTACCAACGCCATTCTTTGTTCTCTACTATTAAGGCGAAGCCATTGAATCTTTAGATCTTGGTTTTAGTTACACGTAACTCTCTCAATGGATTTCTTTTTTTTTTCTTCGACAATACTGTCCAAATTTCAGATTTCAAGAGTCACTTTTTGTGAGGTAGGTACCACTGTTACTTGGCCTACTACTGACTCTTCCACAAGCTGAGTAAGTATTTTAACATTCTTAACTCCTTTAGCATTTAAGAGCAAGTCTTCTTTTTTCGTAGCAACAACACTTAAGACCACTGCTCCTGTCTTTTTAGCGTTCAAGCCCTCTTATTGACCTGAGTTTCTCAGCAAAGTTTGTCCTTTTTTGACCCTCACATTGACTTTTGTTATTGTTTTATGGTTTTTTTTGGTTTTTGCTATGACTAAAAAAGTCTTCTTTCTTGGTTTTATTGATAGTTTTACTTGGTTATGCGGTCACAACT
This sequence comes from Copidosoma floridanum, assembly GCF_036245765.1. Taxonomy (NCBI): domain Eukaryota; kingdom Metazoa; phylum Arthropoda; class Insecta; order Hymenoptera; family Encyrtidae; genus Copidosoma; species Copidosoma floridanum. The sequence goes on along the minus strand of NW_028321897.1, from coordinate 37,461,331 downwards.
CTAATTTTTAAGGCATTTCAAGGGACTGCTGTCTCATTTTGTTCGTGCAATTACTTTGAGGATAGTGTTCAGAGTTTTTTTTTTGGTTATGCTGACGAAATATATCTTTTTTGTGTTCTCTGATTAGCAAGAAATTAAATCACTCTTTTCCCTTATTTAGTATAGCTTCCTTCTTAAGAAAGGAAAATTTTCATAGTTACCTTGAATGCCTTCTAGTGTTTAAGCGCGGTTTTAATGCCATTTTTAATGGCGTTAGCAGTATTTCCATATTTTTCATTAATAGCTTCAAGCGCATTTTATGATCACTTGTTGTGAATTAAACCATCTCCATATTTTTGTTTCGTTTTGCTCTCAGCTTTGCTTTGCACTATTGTTTTCTGTAGACGTGAACCCCTCCTGCATTCAGTTGCTAAAGATGGCGACGTTGATTGCCTCACTGTCGTTGCCACTAATACTATAAAGATTTGATCATCGTCTGTTACCTTAAAATGGCCGTTTGACATTTAATAGTCCTAACTGGCAAGAAATAAAGTCTTTATGCCCCCCTCACTCTAAGGATTTATGGATTCTGTGGTGGCTACCCAGGCTTTCACCGTATTGGATCTGCCAGTAGATTCTCTCTGTGAGGTTACTACCTGGGGTACAAGTTCTGCATTGAGATTTTACATTTTTGGCATCTTTTGAGAAATGTGTTGGACAGTTAAGGCCAGTATTACCCTTTCATTTAAAAACGAAGATTTAGGAAGGGTTCAAGCCAAGGCAGCAGCCTTTTATGTTTTCAGAGAAAGATGCGTCATGCTTTGGCGGGCCAGGAGTCCCCACTTTCTCCCAGCTCCACCTGCGAAGGCCACCCCGGCGTTGTGTTCAAAGTGTAAAAGTAGTTATTGTGTGCGGTGAATGCATGTGTAAGCTAATGGCAAAGGTTCCAGCTTGACAAGCAACAGGTAGACAATCCTACAACCGTAGCAGAGAGCTCTCTAAAACGAGCTGGCGTCAACAATTTACTACAAATGTCAGTATGTGGCCTCTTCAGTGGTAGTAAGCCTAGATTTATTAGCCCACTCCTTTTTTTTGTTAGTAAAGCGTGCAGCTAAATAAGATGTGGTTACCCAGTATTATCCGAGCATTATCATCCAGATTTATCCACTGCAAGACCCCTCATGCCAGCCAGAGAGAGATCCCGTTATCCACAAACTGATACACTTTGTGAGTATGCCTGTATTAGTGTAGTTAGAGTGAAGTTCCTCTATCTAAGAAGAATGTGATAACCACCGCCCAATTTTACACACAATGAGGAAGTATGCCATCAGCTTAAGCCCCCCTCCCCACACGACCTAGGCTGCAAGCAGTACAGTCTTTGACAAAGTTACGCACATCGTGGAGGGAAAGTAGTAGTAGTAGTGGTTTTAGTGGTAGTAGTGGTAGTTGTGGTTTTGTTTGTGAAGAAAGAAAAAATGAATTAAGGCACATCGGATGGATAGTGGTAGTGTGGGACTCATAAAATTTTTTCTATCAGAATACTTATACCCACTAAACCACCTACCCACATGCCACGTGGCTTTAGTTGAATCCTGAAATTGCGTTAGCATTAGTTGAGTGTGGAACCATCTGCGAGATCATAGTATTTCACAGTATTAGCAAGCAAACTCACAATCAGTTGTTAGAGGTGCCAGTCCTCTTAAATTCTGAAAATGATTAAAGGTCGCTGAGGACCAGCACCCATTGACTAGAGCTTCTTCGTAGGTTGCAATCGTGGCAAGTGCCACTAAATGCTTGTTGCTTTTTCTTGCTAATAAAAAAAAGTACTTTGTAAAGCTCAAGTTAACATTAAACTTTACCTACCGTGGAGCCCTTATCACCTCTGACAGCCTACTCAGAGCCCCCCGTTTCCTGCGAGATGGGTGTCTTCTCTTCTTTCTTTAGCTGAATCATAGACCTAACGAAGCTCCATCCCTACACTCCACCCTTCTACGAGGCGTAGTATTTTAGAGATAAGGGTTTTAGGAATAAGGGCCACGCCAAGTCCTTTTATTAGCTTTTGGTGTTCTCAGTAATATTTTTTTCACACTGAAAACGTGGTCCCCCAACATTCAAAATTGACCATAAAAGCATCCTAGAGACTCTAGCGGCTTTATCAGCTGCTCTTCTGTTGTGCTCCCAGAATGTTGGCCATGAACCAATCCACACTTGTAGGTTGCGTACCACCGGAGTCGTGCGAATCTTCCCACCCACAACGTTCAGGTGGAAGTGCTCCCTGAACCATCTTTGCCTGGCGTGAACGAGCATCTTTGTCTTTTCGATTGCTACTTTGAAACCCTGATCCCGAAGACACTTTAAGGCCCTCATTATGTCGGACTATTTGGCCGAGTTAAGAGCATTCTTTATGCCAAGGATAACCACGACACAGACGCTCCTCGTTTGGTAATAGTGTTCCCATGCCTCTTTAACCGATTCAAGAACCTCAGCTACAGCTATGACCATCCAACGCCCCTTTAAAAAACCGTGCTGGTTTTCCAAAAGCCTGACTTCTCTTCTTAAAGAAGTTTTTATGAGCTTTTAAAGGAATTTTCTACAGTTTTCCAACATATCTAAGGGTCGAAATGACGATGGGATCAGGGGGGGGGGTGATTTACCCTTGTCCAAAATAACAAGCTTTTGGATCTTCCATTGCTCACTGAAAACAGTGATGATTTCAAGATGGTGAAAAGTGGTCCCCCTACCACTCTTCTGTCTAAGAAAAGTGGTAGGGGGACTGCTTTTTGGTCGTGGCTGCGAGACAGCCAAAAGCGTTGTCTGCTACAACAACGGTTCCCAAATTGCAGCTCTGCACGATTATACATATGCACATATATTGTGTCGCCGAATGCATGCATATACATATAGTCTCGGGTACTTGACCGTCAGCACATGATAATGTATTTTGTCAGCTGATCGTTGCATAAGTGCCCAGTGCTGTCCTGTGCCAGTGCTGATAACGAAGAAGCCTTGACTCCTTTTTTCTACATCTTCGTCAAGCTGACAAGTCTGGCCTTTCTCAATAAGTCAAACGACAAGGTAAGTATAGATACTACTGTTAGTACTAGCAGTTTTACAAGTAGCTGCTTAGCAGATCTGACGAAGCAGATTTGACAAGTAAACTGCATATTTTAGTTATAGGCCCAACAGTGTTTGGTGAATTGCAGTGCTTATTTTTTCATTCTCTTTTTGTATAGTTTTTTGTATCTCTTAAATTTGCATATAAATCAAGCAGGACTTTAACGTGAGATTGCTGACAAATGAGTAATTCCCACAAGTTTCCAGTCACAAAGTTGTGATTTACTTTTCCTGCAATCAAATCAACCAAAACAAAAAAAACCTTATCAACAAGCAAGAGGTTAAAATTAAGGTGGCCAAATTTGTAAAAAGTCAATGCGGGACACACATAGACCCACACACACACATATATATGTATATATGACTCATTTATAAATTTGCTAAAAAAAATGTGTGTTCGGATTTTCGGTTGTTATCATTATTGATTGTATTACTTGTTATAAAATTATTTATATGTTCTACATAAGGTTGTTACTATATTCGAATAAAAAAACCAAGAAATAGTAATTTTGAGAAATCCTTATTTATTTTTTAAAATTATATTTTTCACGTGAGTGAACTTGTTTGACTAGTTCAGAGTTTTAATTAAAAATGTTATAAAAGTTCCCACAGGTGCCCATATTAAATTTAATTTCTAGCATTGCATGTAACGTTTCAATTTGTAAAGATGATTCTGAGGTCCAAAAAGCATTCATCCATGAAAACACTCTTTCCGTGGATGCGTTTGTCCCTGGTAAACATAGAAGGTACTGGACTCCCAGCAAAAATTTGAAAACGTAACGAATTGTTAGAAAAAGTAAACACGTGTAATAATATGCCGTAACCCGCAAGAAAATGAAAGAAAATGTAAGGAACTGGAATAGTCTCATGGATTTCAGACGTTTCTTACACTTTATTATGTTGTGTTATGTTTTTTTTTACATTTTCTCACGTTTTAATATGATTTACCACATGCTGTAACACTTTTACTTTTTTATAATAGTAACTCAAGTTTTTTTTATTTAAGGCAAATTTTATTCCAAAATGTAAGGAAATGTGTCTGAAAGTTAACAACGATAATAAAATACAAGAAAATGTAACAAACTGCCAAAAACTGTAAGCTGTTATAAAACATTACAGATGACAACACTTCCTTACAGTTTATGAGAGTTTACTGCAGTTGCTTTTTCACTAGATTCAAGTGTCTTTTTAGAATTATAATAAAATTTAACGAATCGTAAGACAATGTGTTGGGTTGTAGTTGACTATAATCAAACGTAACAAAACGTAACAAACTGAAACTGTGGTCCGAAATCCAACCAAACTATACATTACATCGCAGAAAGTTACGGTTTGCTACGTTTTTTCACACTAACTTTTTCCGTTGGGGACGATTGCAAGACAATTTTTAAATGGTGTTTCACGTTCTTTACGATTTTTGAATACCTCTATTCATCGTTCTTCTATACTGCTTTCGTTCTTGTCCCATTGTTGCAAAACATCATCATGTACATAGTTGGAAACGTAACTTACTTCGTCGAATAAGCTACCTTCGTTTACAGTTATAGCAGCTGTCGGAATCTGCTCCAATAAGTATTAATACGTCTGCTGCACATCATCCCAGTTTAATTTTTGTTTTAATTGGATCCAAGTGCACGTTTTAAAATCATAACTAATAGCTGCGGTTTTACCAGGAAAACTCACCAAATCAAGTAATTTAACGTTGATGTCAGTTGCAGGGTAAAAGTACCTCACTAAAATAGGAAAAATTTTGGTATCTTCATGGTTGGATGAATCTGTAAATATACAGACGGATATAACATCTTCAAGCTCTGTTTTTAGAATACGTTAAGCATAAGGTGCAATCACACTTTTCGCGATCGTAGACTGATAGAACTAGATTTTTCAAAAAATTATTTCCTATAAGCAAAAAAAAAATTAAACTAGTGAGATAAATGTAATAAACTTTGCTGCAACCAAAAACGAACCTCTGAATTTTTCAGCAAAGTGCCCAAAAAAAATGGTAAAAGTGCCAAAATAACCTAAATCGCAAGTAAATCAAAAACAGTAATAGATTGAAAAAAAGTTGAATAAAAAAAAAAATGCGCCTTTCCAAGCCACACAAAAAAAGCCTTGTTAAAATTAATTTTATTAAATAATTTTTTTGCACATTGCAAAAAACCGCAAATTTGGCCGTTTTTAAAGAAAATTCATAACTCACTCCCATTTAAATATAAAAAGCTGGAAATTTAAAACAATGTTCCTTTCGTAGTCCTTAACATATGCTCTAAATTTCAAGATGATACAATTAATAGTTTTTGCAATTCGTCTTGTTTAAGAAAAAATGGTCCCTTCGAAAAATGGCTCTAAAAAAGTTTTGAGACCACTTACAGCCATTTTTCGAACACGCTGCTCTTCTTCAAGAGTTAGTGTTCAACATGCTTAAATTTCATAATCCTATCTTGTTTAGAAGTACTGTTAAAATTGCATCGTAAAACAGTGATTTTTGCAGGAGGCTGTCGGTGGCGCGTGGTGGGGCGAGCCACCGAATTAGGCCACGCCCACTTCCTCGCTGAGCGCTCGGCGCACTTTCGAGCGTGTAGGTTTAAAATGACTACGCGTTGTAAGACCCACGATATCTCCGGAACTAAGCATCAAAAATTGATTTTTTTTTTTTAAATCTTGAATAGCTTTTAACAATATTGAAATTGCGCGTATCGACATATTAATAAAAATAATAATAGTCATGGAAAAACGGTACTTCTAAAAATTATTCTACTAGTTGTTGAAAATTTTAGTATTTTTGTAATAAATATTACATATTTTCATTTCTTGACTATATATATGTCATAATTATTGTTGGCGTTGCAATAAATAACAATAATAATAATTAATATTATTATTATCATTATTATAATACTTTTAACAATATTAATTTGTGAATACAGGAAATAAGTTTTATAATGCATTTTTAGACACGTACGTTAATAGCTTCCCACTTATGATGACTAATGCTTCGTTAAATGTTAAAAAGACATGTGATAAGATCGATGTATTTCGCCGAAGGGTTTATGAAATAATTACATAACATCCTACACAAATACTTTTTATCTCAAATCACATTTTACTAAGAAAATCTACATTATAAATATTAGTTTACATACTAGTTCACGAAACATTTTTATATTTGTCGTTTACTTAAAATTTGCAACAACTAGTAGAATAATTTTCAGAAGTACCGTTTTTCCATGACTATTATTATTTTTATTAATATGTCGTTACGCGCAATCTCAATATTATTGAAAGCTATACTAGATTTAAAAAAAAAACATCAATTTTTATGCTTAGTTCCAGAGATATCGTGGGTCTTACAACGCGTAGTCATTTTAAACCTACACGCTCGAAATTGCGCCGAGCGCTCAGTGAGGAAGTGGGCGTAGCCTAATTTGGCGGCTTGCCCCACCACGCGCCGCCAACAGTCTTCTGCGAAAGTCACTGTTTTTCGATGCAATTTTAACAGTACTTCTAAACAAGATGAAATTATGAAATTTTAGCATATTAAACACTAACTTTCGTCAAAGAGCAGCGCGTTTGAAAAATGGCCGTAAGTGGTCTCAAAACTTTTTTAGAGCCATTTTTCGAAGGAACCATTTTTTCTTCAACACGATGGTTTGCGAAAACTATTCATTGTATCATTTTAAAATTTGGAGCATATGTTAAAGACTACGAAAGGAAAATTGTATTGAATTTCCAGCTCTTTATATCAAAATCGGACTGAGTTATGAATTTTTTTTAAAACGGCCAAATTTGCGGTTTTTTGCAATTTGCAAAGAAACTATTTAATGAAATTGATTCTAATAAGGCTACTTTTGTGTGGCTTGGAAAGGCGCATCTTTTTTGCATTTAACTTTTTTTCCATCCATTACTGTTTTTGATTTATTCGCGATTTACGTTATTTTGGCACTTTCACCATCTTTTTTGTGCACTTTTCTGACAAATTCAGAGGTTCGTTTTTAGTTGCAGAAATTTCTACCACTTTTATCTCGCTCATTCAATTTTTTATTTGCTTATAGGAATTAACTTTTTTTTAAATGGTGTGAAATCTAATTCTATTAGTCTATTGCTTCAAACTTTGCTTCCCCACAGTAAAATTTTTTTTCAAAAACATTTTTAATTAATTTTGCAGTCCATAGATCGAGAACTCTGATTATGAAACACTGTATGGAAAGCCCATAAGGCTTCAGCTTTTGTCAGCTCTGCTTCTTTGTCACCATATTTTTCTTGACGAAAGAAAGTTGTCATTGACAACGATGTACTTGCAGAGGCTAGTGCTTTGCTGTGCGTGTCCGATGTTAAATGCCTTTGTATATTATATTTGCCACCAGGAGCAACAAAGAATAATCCATAACATTTGTTACATCGCACGTCTAAAGACGTATAATTTTTCAAGTAAGAAAATTCTTTCTGCAATTCCTCAGTAAATGTGCAACACCGTTTTTTGGTAACTGGCGGCATTGTCGAAACAAAAATATTTATTTAAGGGAACGGAAGAATATAGGTTATTTAATACAAGAGACTGCATTAACTTGGTACTATGTAAGCAATATATTATAACCACAGCTACTTACGCTTGTTTACTTTGACTAGTAATACACTAATACGTGATGACAGTATAACTAGAATAATATTTAAGCTTATCAGTAGTATCACTGTATCAATCTTTCAAATTTATCTTTCAAACTATCTCTCATCTCTCTAGAACTTCTTGCAACTGCAAGTAACTTTGTTGTTTATACGTTTGTTTGTCAGTCTATCACGTATGGCGGTATGGCATACTTATCACTACCACACCAGCTGCGCAGCCGAGGCGTAAGCACAGGTTTGTTCGTAGATTCGAAGAGCGCTTCGAACCTCAAAGGCCACTTTTACGTAAGAGCGTAAGGACTGTGAATGCGTGCGTCTGCGTTTAAGACGTGTACGTAGCACACATCGAGACATTCGATATTAAGTCGATATTCTAGTAATTAACTGGAAAACTGAGGTAATATACTAATATTTTACTGTAGTATCGACTAATATATAATATCTCGATGCGTGCTGTACGCTATACGCATGAAAACACGGACGCACGTTCCTATATAAGAGGGCCTGGCTCCCCAAGCGGACTCTCCAATTTCTTCCCTAGGCTCTAGAACGCTCCCGACATCCAAAACTCTCGAGACTCAGGGTAATGTGGGACATGCAGGACGCATCAGACGTTTTGCGGGACTTATTTTTTTAAAATTAAAGTGTGGAACAACAGCCGCGAATGCAGGACTGTCCCGCATAATGCGAAATGGTTAGCTGCCTAAGTTAAAATTTCAATTATTGGTTTTATCAAGTACAATTTTAAAGTACAATAAGAAAAATCAAGGGCTGATGTAGCATGACAAAGAAATAGACCTAAATCTCTGAAATCATCACATGGTTGTGGATCTCCAGATGCTCTAGAGGCTGTAGTAAAAAGTTTTTTAATAATTCTTGCTCACAATGGAGGTACAGAGAGAAGTCACTCAACGCTCTTACGAAAACTTGGTGCTATGTAATGCTAATAGCACAGTTAATAATAAAAATGAAGTTGAGACTTGCTCAAAGTTAACAAGTACGCAGCTCATCATATTCCAAACATATGGTACAGTTGTGGTAGATGGTCTTTACAACTATTTAAATGAAGTAAATTATTAAGGTTTAGAAAGTTCATAAAGCTGTAGATGTGACCTGGTCACTTCCAGTCCAGCAGCCCACCAACTTTCCAATTTTTCTGGCTGCAGTAACAGTCGCTCAGCAGTTGGATATCATTTTTAGTATTGTAATGCCAGTTTGAATTTGTATTCTCTCAACCTGGAGCAGCCAGGCTGTATGATATGTACATCAAGATCAGTGTGCCAAGTAATCGAAGGTTTTGTCCTTTTTTTTATTCATGTGTACCTAAAATATTCGTAGTGATGAGAAATTTAGTATAATAATTATAATTACCATCAAGATTTTACAAAATAATTTGGGGAGCTGGCGGAAAAAATCCAGCAGGCATTATTGTGAGTTGCTATAATAGTGGGAAAATAATGATTCACTTTGCTGACAAGATGTTTGAGAACGACAGAAACTGTTTGACTAGCAGTCCCGACAAACACAAAAGTCCTGCGAGAGCACTGGACTTTAATTCATTTCATTCTTATTTTTTAGCTACTGGTGCGACAGATAGTGACATTTATACTTTGTATATTAATTAGACAAATAAGCCTATGTCTCCTGGTTCCAAGAAAATTCACCACCTGAAGATGTACTAAATAAATCATGGAATACACGAGGTACGTTACTTGGCAACATTTTTTTTTACAGATTCATAATTGATATTAGAGCATTTTGTTGTTTACAGTGCAACACATTCTTGCTTCAACATTTTTGCAGCGTTGTGTCATTTGAAGAAGAATTAAGCATTAGTAATACTCACTGATGCCAATTTAAAAGCCTCTATAAGCATTATCGTCAGGAATTTCATTATAATAATTCTTCATCATTTTTGAAATATAAGTGAGATGGTAATCAGTACACTGACATCCTGATATATAGTCACACAGCTGTCTCTTGCTTCAGAAGAGGATTAAACTCCAATTATTGAACTGTGGGATTTGAGATTTGCGACTACACCGTAAAAACATTCCAAAACCATCGAAGGAAAGTAATATCAATTTCCTGGAATCCTTATAATTCTAATCTTCTTAGTTATGCAGATGACAATAGAATTCTCTCTTGAAATTTTAATTTCGGTATTCCAGTACGTCACAGTTAAATTTTTCTCGCATCTCTGTTTTTTATTGTGTAATGCATATTTTTTATTACAAATCTTATTTTAGAGTAGTGATATTGTTGGCTCATTGGCTCAAACAAATCATGGAAACTTAAATGTGTCTTAGTGTCCTAGATGAGCTTGCTTGGTTGTGAGTACTACTTCATATGGTCAGGCAATAGTATACTCTCTGTAAGGTGAAGCTGACCATTGATCTGCTGGAACGTTAAACAAAATGTTGATTTATTTCCTGGCATGGACCCATTCCCACAAGTCTCACTGATAATGCTAACAGAAGTATATTATGAAAATAATGCTGTAGAGTCCCCAGTCTCTGGTTTTATGGTAGCTAATAATACGATAGTTGAAGTTATACCTTTCATTTAACTAACAATGAGAGTTGAAAACAAAAATAAATTAGTACCCGAACCAAATAAGATACCAATTAAGTCAGACTATACAGCTGAAATCGATGATTAATCTGCTCAATTCCAACCACTCCAATGATTGTAATTAAAACGCTACCATCTAGTATTCTCGTAATTTATGTAGCTCCACAACTTTCCAAAGTATTATTTTGTAGCTTGATATACATGCCAATATATTAAAAGTTCCAGCAACCAATACAGTTATTGCACCAAAATTGTGTAATAACTTGAAAAAAGTAAGCATTTGCAATTGACAAAATTGTTAAAAAAGATGCTACTTTTAAAAATTTAAGTATTAGTCACATTTTAATATTTTTACAAACTAAAGCTCATTCTTTTTTAGAAATAACAAACATTTTATTACACCTAGATCTGTCCTTACTCTTTTTTTCCATTATCCTTTTTTTACGATATTCTTTATTGGATTCAATTTTTCTTTGAGCTCATCAATAGAGAAAACATTAATCATACACAACGTTAAATATTTAAAGAAAATTGCAAAATCTATACCTATAGAAATGATGTAATGACAAAGACAAGATTATTAAAAGAGTAAATTAAAAATAGAGAGGTAAATATAGAGATGAATAATAGGGTAAGTCGAGTTAATAAATTGTATATTCGTTTATTTACCATGAATCAGTTATTAATTAATTTTTTTTTTTTTTTTTTTTTTTTCTATTTAATGATTTTATGTTAGTAAACGATTTTTTTTTCGTCACATTTTTTACAGTAAATCTTTCCCTATTAAAATTGCACCTGATAATAAATATGCAAAAGTTTGACTCAACAATAGCTTAGTAAAAAGTTAGGTAACTGTTAAATAAATATTATGTAAGCACCAGGTAATATTTTCTGAAAATTGACATAAATAAATTAATCTAAAATTACAAGAACATTCTAAATAATAATTAAATTAATTACTGGGAAAAAAAGCGCCAGTTAAAAAAGCCCTGCTAATTCGGAGATTTTAATTACAAGTAGAATAATTCTCATGTAAGCAAGCGGTGGTGATAACTAGCCCAGTCATTTATTAATTCATTTGATAAATTAATTATTCCTTCGGCGAGCAAGTGACGGTGATAAGTAGTTTTAACATTTATTTATTTACTTAATAAATATATTTTTTTATTGGCAAGCAAGCGGTACCAACAATAAGTTTGGCGATTTATTAGTTTTATTGATAGATACACTTTTTCTTTGACAAGCAAGGGACAACAACAAGTAGCTGCTTTTTGATAGATTATTAAGTTAATAAATTTATTCCTTGGCGAGCAAGTAGTAGAAATAAGTAAATAAGCTGTTAGTAAGTTTCTCCAATAAATTTGTAACTTCTTTGGCAAGCAAGGAATAGCAAGAAAAAGCTTAGCATTTTGAAAGTTCATTAAATAGATAAAATATTAATTTAATTAGCAAGAGACGGCAAAAAGTAGCTTAGCTACTTATTAGCTTATTAAATAGATAAAACAAAATCTTAAAATAGATATATTTCTATAGCGGGAATGTGACGTTAACGAGAAACTCAGGTATTTATTAATTAATTTATTAAATGAACTATTTTTCTAGCAAGCAAGTAGCTGCAAACAAAAAGCTGAGCTTATCATTACTTTATTTTGAAACTGCATTTTTTCTTTGGTGAGCGAGTAATGGCAACTACTTGATTAGCTATTTATAAATTTATTTATCAAATAAAGCATTTTTTGGCAAGGAAGCAACGGCAAGAAGTAACTCAGTTGTCAATACATTATTTAATAAACGAAATATTTTTTGGCGAACATGTGGTTGCAATAAATAGCTCAGCTTTTTATGAATTTCTTTTATTGTTTAACTTTTGCTATCTCAAGCAATTGTCAGTGGTAAATAGCCCAGTTTTTTATTAATTCGTTCTATAAATAAATTATTTCTAGGCGAGTAAAAGTGGTGGTAGTAAGTAAATTAGCTACATTATAGTTTATTTGTCAAATGAATTATTTTTATGGCAAGCAAGTGTCGGTAATAAGAAATTTAGCAATTTATTTGTTAGGAAAAATCGGGTTTTACCTGGTGCGTATTTAACCAGAAAATCACGAGTCAGCCAATAACGCTACGCTTATGATGCTTTTTTACTGCTAGCCTATGTTACTATTTTTTCTGCAAATGATAAATCAAAACTATAATGTTGCTTAGCAGCAATGTTTGATTGCCTACTGGAACTTTGTTTTTTACAATACTAAGAATCAATTCAATTCTGCTTGCTGATACTTGCTTGACAAATATATAATTAATTAATCTTTATTTTATGTTTTACCAGGTTGAGTACCACGACAGCCTAAGCATTGAATCCAGGCTAATTTCTACCTGTATTACTAATACTGTTTTGCAATCACTCTGGCTCGGAAACCTGTTCAACGATAAAAAATCTCAACAAGAAAATTATTTTAACTTATCCGATGCTTAGACTATCACGGTACTTAACCTGGTAAAACATAAAATAAAGATTAATCAATTATATATTTGGCAAGCAAGTATCAGCAAGCAGAATTGAATTGATTCTTAGTATTGTAAAAAACAAAGTTCCAGTAGGCAATCAAACATTGCTGCTAAGCAACATTATAGTTTTGATTTATCATTTGCAGAAAAAATAGTAACATAGGCTAGCAGTAAAAAAGCATCATAAGCGTAGCGTTATTGGCTGACTCGTGATTTTCTGGTTAAATACGCACCAGGTGAAACCCGATTTTTCCTAACAAATAAATTGCTAAATTTCTTATTACCGACACTTGCTTGCCATAAAAATAATTCATTTGACAAATAAACTATAATGTAGCTAATTTACTTATAACCACCACTTTTACTCGCCTAAGAAATAATTTATTTATTGAACGAATTAATAAAAAACTGGGCTATTTACCACTGACAATTGCTTGAGAAAGCAAAAGTTAAACAATAAAAGAAATTCATAAAAAGCTGAGCTATTTATTGCAACCACATGCTCGCCAAAATTATTTCGTTTATTAAATAATGTATTGACAACTGAGTTACTTCTTGCCGTTGCTTCCTTGCCAAAAAATGCTTTATTCAATAAATAAATTTATAAATAGCTAATCAAGTAGTTGCCATCACTCGCTCACCAAAGAAAAAATGCAGTTTCAAAATAAAGTAATGATAAGCTCAGCTTTTTGTTTGCAGCTACTTGCTTGCTAGAAAAATAGTTCATTAAATAAATAAATTAATAAATACCTGAGTTTCTCGTTAACGTCACATTCCTGCTATAGAAATATATCTATTTATAGATTTTGTTTTATCTATTAAATAAGCTAATAAGTAGCTTAGCTACTTTTTGCCGTCTCTTGCTAATTAAATTAATATTTTATCTATTTAATGAACTTTCAAAATGCTAAGCTTTTTCTTGCTATTCCTTGCTTGCCAAAGAAGTTACAAATTTATTGGAGAAACTTACTAACAGCTTGTTTACTTATTTCTACTACTTGCTCACCAAGGAATAAATTTATTAACTTAATAATCTATCAAAAAGCAGCTACTTGTTGTTGTCCCTTGCTTGTCAAAGAAAAAGTGTATCTATCAATAAAACTAATAAATCGCCAAACTTATTGTTGGTACCGCTTGCTTGCCAATAAAAAAATATATTTATTAAGTAAATAAATAAATGTTAAAACTACTTATCACCGTCACTTGCTCGCCGAAGGAATAATTAATTTATCAAATGAATTAATAAATGACTGGGCTAGTTATCACCACCGCTTGCTTACATGAGAATTATTCTACTTACTATTAAAATGTCCGAATTAGCAGGGCTTTTTCAACTGGCGCTTTTTTTCCCAGTAATTAATTTAATTATTATTTAGAATGTTCTTGTAATTTTAGATTAATTTATTTATGTCAATTTTCAGAAAATATTACCTGGTGCTTACATAATATTTATTTAACAGTTACCTAATTTTTAACTAAGCTATTGTTGAGTCAAACTTTTGCATATTTATTATCAGGTGCAATTTTAATAGGATGAGATTTACTGTAAAAAATGTGACGAAAAAAAAATTCGTTTACTAACATAAAATCATTAAATAGAAAAAAAAAAAAAAAAAAAAAAAATTAATTAATAACTGATTCATGGTAAATAAACGAATATACAATTTATTAACTCGACTTACCCTATTATTCATCTCTATATTTACCTCTCTATTTTTAATTTACTCTTTTAATAATCTTGTCTTTGTCATTACATCATTTCTATAGGTATAGATTTTGCAATTTTCTTTTAATATTTAACGTTGTGTATGATTAATGTTTTCTCTATTGATGAGCTCAAAGAAAAATTGAATCCAATAGAGAATATCGTAAAAAAGGATAATGGAAAAAAAGAGTAAGGACAGATCTAGGTGTAATAAAATGTTTGTTATTTCTAAAAAAGAATTAGCTTTAGTTTGTAAAAATATTGAAATGTGACTAATACTTAAATTTTTAAAAGTAGCATCTTTTTTAACAATTTTGTCAATTGCAAATGCTTACTTTTTTTAAGTTATTACACAATTTTGGTGCAATAACTGTATTGGTTGCTGGAACTTTTAATATATTGGCATGTATATCAAGCTACAAAATAATACTTTGGAAAGTTGTGGAGCTACATAAATTACGAGAATACTAGATGGTAGCGTTTTAATAACAATCATTGGAGTGGTTGGAATTGAGCAGATTAATCATCGATTTCAGCTGTATAGTCTGACTTAATTGGTATCTTATTTGGTTCGGGTACTAATTTATTTTTGTTTCCAACTCTCATTGTTAGTTAAATAAAAGGTATAACTTCAACTATCGTATTATTAGCTACCATAAAACCAGAGACTGGGGACTCTACAGCATTATTTTCATAATATACTCCTGTTTGCATTATCAGTGAGACTTGTGGGAATGGGTCCATGCCAGAAAATAAATCAACATTTTGTTTAACGTTCCAGCAGATCAATGGTCAGCTCTACCTTACAGAGAGTATACTATTGCCTGACCATATGAAGTAGTACTCACAACCAAGCAAGCTCATCTAGGACACTAAGACACATTTAAGTTTCCATGATTTGTTTGAGCCAATGTGCCAACAATATCACCACTCTAAAATAAGATTTGTAATAAAAAATATGCATTACACAATAAAAAACAGAGATGCGAGAAAAATTTAACTGTGACGTACTGGAATACCGAAATTAGAATTTCAAGAGAGAATTCTATTGTCTTTTGCATAACTGAGAAGATTAGAATTATAAGGATTCCAGGAAATTGATATTACTTTCCTTCGATGGTTTTGGAATGTTTTTACGGTGTAGTCGCAAATCTCAAATCCCACAGTTCAATAATTGGAGTTTAATCCTCTTCTAAAGCAAGAGACAGCTGTGTGACTATATATCAGGATGTCAGTGTACTGATTACCATCTCACTTATATTTCAAAAATGATGAAGAATTATTATAATGAAATTCCTGACGATAATGCTTATAGAGGCTTTTTAATTAGCATCAGTGAGTATTACTAATGCTTAATTCTTCTTCAAATGACACAACGCTGTAAAAATGTTAAAGCAAGAATGTGTTGCACTGTAAACAACAAAATGCTCTAATATCAATTATGAATGTGTAAAAAAAAATGTTGCCAAGTAACGTACCTCGTGTATTCCATGATTTATCTAGTACATCTTCAGTTGGTGAATTTTCTTGGAACCAGGAGACATAGGCTTATTTGTCTAATTAATATACAAAGTATAAATGTCACTATCTGTCGCACCAGTAGCTAAAAAATGAGAATGAAATGAATTAAAGTCCAGTGCTCTCGCAGGACCTTTGTGTTTGTCGGGACTGCTAGTCAAACAGTTTCTGTCGTTCTCAAACATCTTGTCAGCAAAGTGAATCATTATTTTCCCACTATCATAGCAACTCACAATAATGCCTGCTGGATTTGTTCCGCCAGCTCCCCAAATTATTTTGTAAAATCTTGATGGTAATTATAATTATTATACTAAATTTCTCATCACTACGAATATTTTAGGTACACATGAATAAAAAAAAGGACAAAACCTTCGATTACTTGGCACACTGATCTTGATGTACATATCATACAGCCTGGCTGCTCCAGGTTGAGAGAATACAAATCCAAACTGGCATTACAATACTAAAAATGATATCCAACTGCTGAGCGACTGTTACTGCAGCCAGAAAAATTGGAAAGTTGGTGGGCTGCTGGACTGGAAGTGACAAGGTCACATCTACAGCTTTATGAACTTTCTAAACCTTAATAATTTACTTCATTTAAATAATTGTAAAGACCATCTACCACAACTGTACCATATGTTTGGAAAATGATGAGCTGCGTACTTGTTAACTTTGAGCAAGTCTCAACTTCATTTTTATTATTAACTGTGCTATTAGCATTATATAGCACCAAGTTTTTAAAGAGCGTTGAGTGACTTCTTTCTGTACCTCCATTGTGAGCAAAAATTATCAAAAAACTTTTTACTACAGCCTCTAGAGTAACTGGAGATCCACAGCTATTCAATGATTTCAGAGATTCAGGTACATTTTTTTGTCAAACTTCATCAGCCCTTGATTTTTCTTACTATCCTTTAAGATTGTGCTTGATCAAACTAATAATTGAAATTTTAACCTTTTGCTTGTTGATTAGGTGTTTTTTTGTTTTGGTTGATTTGATTGCTGGAAAAGTTAATCACAACTTTGTGACTGGAAACTTGTGGGAATTACTTATTTGTCAGCAATCCCACGTTAAAGTCCTGCTTGATTTATATGCAAATTTAAAAGAGACCAAAAGCTATTCAAAAAGAGAATGAAAAAATAAGCACTGCAATTCACCAAACACTGTTGGGCCTATAACTAAAACATGCAGTTTACTTGTCAGATCTGCTTCGTCAGATCTGCTAAGCAGCTACTTGTAAAACTGCTAGTACTAACAGTCGTATCTTTACTTACCTTGTCGTTTGACTTATTGAGAAAGGCCAGACTTGTCAGCTTGACGAAGATGTAGAAAAAAAAAGTCAAGGCTTCTTCGTTATCAGTACTGGCACAGGACAGCACTGGTGGTAGCGGGTACTTTATCAAAGAGCCAAAGTACATACAAGAATAATAGTTATGTTAAGATCGCATGCACACGATAACTAGCCCACGCTAACCTGGAAGCAATAAATACTACATTAAAGTAACAGCTTCGTGTGCGCTAACTAGTGCACGCAAACCTGCGATATACTGGACTGAGGATTGGGGGCTTCTTAGGGGCACGCCAATGTTTATGTATATAAGTTGTATTGTAGATAATGACCACCATAATTATGTTATATAATTTAACTTTTTTCCCACAACTTGGAGATAATTAAAACTGCTTAATTTCTCCACTAATTTAACAAAATTTAAGTAGAAACTATATGCTTTGAATGTTTTTGATACAACTTTATAAATTAAAAATAATACTTACCGAAGTAAGATAGTGGGTAAGCCTGAAACCTCTAATGGCAAATAAGTTTGTGTCTAGCAATAAGATTTAATACTGATTATTTAAATTAGCATAAACAAAATCTTCTTTCATACGTATATAATTTAGCCAGGTATAAACTTTACGTTAACAATTTTTTAAATTTTTGTCGTGCAATGAAAATCAATATCAATTATATAAGTTTACCATAATAATAATGATTTTTATAAAATATTCTTTTACATATATTTAGATAACGTAAATAAATAACGATTTAGCATTTCTTATGCATTATTGCATAAAAGTGCTTATTTAAAGAGAAAAGAGAAGTACAAAAATAAAGATAAACCTCCTTAAGCGAAAGCGTTTACGTAAAGAGTAAGAAACCTACTTGTCGAAGTAAAAAATTGATTGTATTTCACTAAAGTTTTTTCAAACAATAAAATGAGGTACTTTATTTGTGAAACAGGACAAATAAGATTAAGAAAAAATTTTTTTTTCTAAATTAGATTCTTTAATTTTTTTTACAAAACTGTTGTTAATGAATATTTTTCGTAATTTTTTTCATAACAGTTGTGTTTATTTTCATTTGCTGCCCCAGAATAACAAAACAACAGCCCAATTGGTACAAAAGAAGCTGATAAAATGCCAGTTTAGCGGCTTGAGTGAATCAAAAACACACTGGAATATTTTTTCCATGAGTGCTCAGTCACCCACACTCCAGCTTTTTGACTGATTTTGTAGTTAGGTTTGGTAAGTTATGTATTTGTTTTATACAATACTCGTTAGCCATGTACTGCAACACTTACAGTTAGTGAATAGGGTGAGTATTGACGTATGTGCAATAACCGTCTATTTTGCTTTATCGTTGCCATTTGCGTGATAAACGTCTGCAAAAATTTATCATCTATAACTTTAGTTCTGATACAGATAGCAAAAGTTTCTAAAGCTCAAATTGTTCAGAAAGGTCTTCTTGATCAGCTCACCAAGTTTTTTTTAATTTATCAATAAAAACAGCGGAGATACGCTATTTTACAACTAAGGCCTTATTTAAAAAAAAATTCAATACCAGATTAAACATTACAAAAACGGCAATCTTACGACTGGATATCACAATGCAAGTCTCAGACTATATAACAAAAATGAAAGACTAACGTAGGAGCTTTTTAATTAGCACAGCATCAAATTTAAATTTTTTAATTCACTCAATTACAAAATACATTTTGCAAAAACTATTTGTATGCACCCCAAACTACTAAATCTCATAGTAACATTTAAAATAACAATAATTTCTTGTTCTGACAAAGCTTTGAAGTCAGGGTTCATTTATTTAAGTAATGGCCAAAAATGATTTGCATTTTAGAGTGAAGCTACAAAAACGTGCTAAGTGCGCAGCTTTTTAGAGTACAAAAAAAATTGCATATAATTTTCAAATTTTTAATGCTATTGGAGCCAAGTTATTATGTCAATAATTTTATATTATCTTGTTAAAATATCGATAATGTGCTACTACAGGTACTAATTTTTGGAATTATAGATTTAAAATATTGCTTATACTAACTACTGAGTGCTGCTCATTTTTACGTTCACGTTCATTATTAATTGAGGCTAACTAGCGCATGCGAGCTTGCGATATGCTCGACTAACAACTAAGGATAAGTTATGACTTTGATTAATATTATGCATGATATGCTTTATTTAAAACTATTTGTAATTAAATACACCGTGCTTATTCGTAATACAATATTGAATTACAAATAAATGTACATTTTTAATTACACAAATTATTGTTATTCTAATACATTTATTCCTTAATGGTTTTGCACAAATTGCAATATCACACTTC
The DNA here is from genome assembly GCF_036245765.1 of Copidosoma floridanum. NCBI lineage: Eukaryota > Metazoa > Arthropoda > Insecta > Hymenoptera > Encyrtidae > Copidosoma > Copidosoma floridanum. The sequence continues at coordinate 37,441,696 of NW_028321897.1, read as the reverse complement.
TTTCTTTAGCTTCTTATCTCTCAGATCGACTCCAATACACTTATCATGATACCATATCAGACAGCATTCGCATACTATGCCAGATTTTTAATATTTTCTACACTGACCACATATAAATTTTTTCTTCTCTTTCTCTTCAATGATACGTAGAAAAAAGTAGAAGGTGTGCAAGAGCTATTTTGTCTTCAAAGGATTTAAGCATTTTTTTTACAGTCAATATATGCTCCACATCACATAAAGTCAAGCGTTGCCCGTGGAAGCAAGCCTTTATTTGTAAATCATTAATTCCCAATGATCTTAGTAAAATACAAGACTGCTGATAGGTCTCGGCATCCTCAAATCGGATCGAAAAATTTAAAGCAGGTGACTTCTGTTCACTACCTGTGTCATTGTGAGTGACTTGTGTATCACGAGTGTCATTTGTATACCCCTCCTCAGTATACGATGTTGTAAAACCTACTGGTGGTTCTGAAATACACAGAAAGTAATACATTCTATAACATGTAACATTCGCATGGGTGTCACATACGAGCACAGTCACACACATAGACACGCATATTCTAATAAAGAATTGGATTGTTTACCTTTGTGACGTTGGAACTGTTATCAACATGACCATTTGACGCACTTTTAGCATTTTGCGTGCAGGAACTTTCGTCGTTTAAGTCAGAAGTATCACCTCATTCTGGGGTTTTTTCTATAACACAGAAATATTGGAAATAGCAAAAAATTTATGTAATACTTGTCATCAATGAATAGGTACACTAAATATTAAATCGCTTGGACCTTAAAATAAAAAGATAAAAAGTCTTATATTATACATAACAAATAATATGAAATAATAGCTCACAGGTGGGGGACAGTGTTGCAACTAACTTATACAATTTGAAAGCAAAACAATATAAGCATACGCATGCATTAACAGTTAATCGTAATACTAATTTAAAAATGACATTACATGATGTTTATTTTGAACTTTACGAGTCAATTAATATACCCTTCATTCTACCAAAAGTATAAAAATACAGGAGGTTTTTCTTCATCTTTCTTATTAATTTTTTCTGAATCGTCACTAAAATCATCTACCAAAAGTTTGCTGGGAGGAGCAGCTAATGTAGGTATTACATATTAGTTAACATTTTTATCTGTCGTTTTTTGTAAGCTACAAGAAAGCTTTGCGTCATAAGTGTCTGAAAAACAAATTATGTATGAATAATATAACCAAAATGAATATGTTACACTATGCATACTGGTACTTTACTTTGCTATAAAATATTTTGTCTACGTAGTTACTTACACACTTTCTTAACACTTTCCGAGGGGAAGGGCCCTCCTTCTTCCTGACATTCAATTTTTTCGTCATATGATGTTATTATCTTCATGTCATACGAGCTTACATTATTTATGGGAGTTGGTGTCGCTGCGTCTTTATAGGTATCTGAAAAAAGACATTATTTTATGCAGAAGTTCACGCGAGATCGCGCCAACACAGCCACGCGCATTTCCTTAATTGCTTATCAAAGATAAGACTAGCGTCCACTAACAAAGCGTACGCGAGCTTCAGTAGACTCGCACGCAGTCGGGGAGAGACCCGCTTTGCGCGCTGCGGCAGCATACACGAACTCGCCCACGTAATGGCTTGTTTTCGAGATACTATGTGTGTGTTTGTGTTGGTGTGTATATGTAAGTGTTTGTGTCTGTGTATGTATGTGGGTGTTTGTGTCTGTGTATGTATGTGGGTGTTTGTGTCTGTGTACATATGTGAGTGATTGTGTCAGTGTATATATGTGGGTGTTCGTGTCGGTGTGTATATGCGCGTGTGTGTATGCATACCATTTTTTGTAGATAATTCAACTCTCCTCTTCAAGCAGCCTTCATTTTTCTCTGACACCTGTAACTACTTCTGTTCACGCGTGGCCACATTCTCATTCTTATCCTGCCTGTCATGTGCTTGACACTCATTATTATGCTCCACCACTGAGTTGTCACTGATGAAAAGGCATTGTTTATCTTTAGCCAATTTTATTTTCAGGAGAAAAGGACAGTGACACTGTTGACTCTCTTCGGCTTGTCTTTTCGGATTTTCCTTTGTTTTAAAAAAACCGGATCCAGCACATCATAAATTCAAAGACTACTATTTTATAACTGGTTTATTTTTGGTAAGAACTGTTTGGTGTTTTGTTAGAAAATTATTAGTGTCGTTGTAGTTCAATTTCGAATAATCACTTATTGATTTTTGCAAATCCTCGTACTTGTCAAATTTTTGCCCAATGATTGAATCAGTGTCACTTATTTCTATCAAACTACTTGGACTCTCCATTATCGTTACCTGTGAAATTTTTACGTGCTACTTGGGTCCTTGTCATCTAAACAAGTGTCGCTTCACCTCATGCTCTTAAAACGGCACATTTTCTCTCCTTTCTCTCCCCCCCCACCATTACCCCCACTGCTTCAAACAAAATTACTGCCTATTACGTGTGTATAACTATATGTACACCCGAGCCGCTATGTGGGTAAAAGTGGATTCTATTCGTGGATTTCAATTTATAAGCTCAAATGATGCTTATTTCATAGATCCATAGTTCTATTAGTCTACAGTTTACTCATCCAGTTTTTTTATATATTTTCCACACTGTTATTTAGTGTGGACAATATTTTCTATGCACAAAAACAGTGTGGGTAATTTTTGCCAGGCGCCGCCAGCTTTGCGCCCATGGTAAGAATAATATTGTACACTAGAGGCAGATTAATTCGTTGAAAAGAAAGTACAAAATTTACCAATGAGAGAATTTACGTCATGGAATCGGCCAATAGGAATTAAATGTATGAAATAACCTCAACAAATTGAAGTACCTTCAGTGTATACGCAAGTCATGCGGGACGATTCGAACACTCGTGTGATAACGTCACACTCGTGGCATATGGATAGTTCGTCCCATGCGATTATACTCATGCGAGTCCATCACTCCTTATTGATAAATACTTATTTCTTAACACTGACACACTTACAACTGGAACGAAATAATCATGATGAATTTTATTGTACGTAATATTTTATGAAATATATTTTTTTACGAACATATCTGAAGTGGTCGAGTAGTTCGTTTATTGAATATAGTGAAATGATTTTAATTTTAAATAAATTTTGTTAAAAAAAACCTTTTTTTATACAACAATTATTACCTTAAAAATAAAATAATACCTTTAAAGGAATATTAATTCGAACACAATGTTACAAAATTTTATCCATCATAAAAAATAATGTGTGTTCAAATGTAACAAAACAAAAAAGATGATTGGGTTACGTATTAATTTAATTTTAATAAATTTACTCATCCAAGTCAGTGACAAGTGTAGCAGTAACTTAATGGGATCGTCGCAAAGTTTATAAAATTAAATTTCTGTTGGTTTCCGGAGTTACAAGAACAATTATAAGTACGTTAAACGAGAACATGTATCTGAGCACATACTTTGTTTTCGATATGAGTCTTAATTGCCCCGTTTTTTAATTTTAAGGAAAAAGGTAGTCAATATTTACGTTCCGGAAAAGACAAATAATGAAGGTTTTTCTGCGCCACTTATTTTTTTTTTTTATTATTTAATTTTTTATTCAACACTGATGCCCCAAAATCATTTATTGACTTTATAGGTGTGTGCTGACATCCCAATTCCTTTTTCAAAGTATATTTAACGTTCCGTGGTATCTCTGGAACAAAAACAGTAGGACCAAGAGGAATTTTTTTCTTTGATTCTCTCATAGCTCTTTTCTTGGTATATGTTCTTTTCATTGGTATATTCCTTTATAAGTGGCAATCGGTAAGAGATCTTACTTATACATACAGTTACATTGAATTAGTCATAGTTTTAACATTCTGTCTGTTTACTGTATACAGTCTACGTAATTAAATTAATACTTCAGAAAAATTGTCTGCGTCATTAACATATACTTTTATATACACACATAAGGCTTCCTTAAAGTGATCCTAGGGCACATCTTCCTTACGAATTTCTTTTACATTACTTATCATTTTTTTGTTACTTTTTTTCTTGCATAATAAGTTCTTGGATACTTTGTAGTTGATTCACGTGTGATAATGCACTGGAATCACTATTTTCTGTTAGATCATCTAAATCAGCTTCTATTACATCCCATAATTGTGCAAAGCTCTCATTGTCTTCTTTCGTTTTCTTCTTTATTTTCTTCTTCATTTCTCTGGCTTTATAACTTCCTTTTTCAATGGCACATTTGTCGATGCGTAAAGTGACCATGATAAGTTCAAGATTGTCTGAAAAATTAATTTTGATTCCTCATACCAGTTCCATTATGATGTACATACGCCTTTTTCTAGTCAGATTGGCGCACAAAGCGCGAACGATGTAACTCCAATCGGGGGTGCAATTAATGTCCACATAATGTTAAAAATTATCCAAGGTAGCGGAATTATTTGAAAAGTATTTACAAAGGGTCCCTCGTTTTACTTAATACGTGTCTCAAGATTTTATGTGTTCAAATGTCGTGAAGCCTCAAATAAAATAGCGAGAGCACAATTTATACGAAACTCATTTTTAAATAGTTTAAAATTCGCTTACGTTCAAAGTTGAATTGCAGTTTTTACTTTCATATTTATGAATAGTGGTTCAAAGGAGCTTTGACTGGTGTACGCTATACAACCAGATTCTAACGAAAGTCTAAAAGTATATTCCACGTTTTTGAGTAGCATTAAAAAAAGATGTTACAGCGTGAAGTTTTCTGATTTGCAACAATGTACTTAACGAGTAACAGTAATAAATAAATAAAAAACTTACTGATAAATGGATTAATGTGGGGACTAGCTGACAATGAAACACTCAAATCATAATGAAAAGATTCATTGTAGTTGTTACTGCGATCGTCATACAGTTTATAAACTGAGAAGTACTTGACTCTGCATCAATTTAACCACTCTGTTTGAAAGTACGACAAAAATTACGTAAAATAACCACCATATTGAGTGTCACACACTTGTTTGATTTCTTGAAAAGTTTCATAAATCCGAATTCCTGGTAACAATACCAAGGAAGTTAATTGTTGTAGAACAGTAAAAATTTATGGCCTATTAGCACAATTTCTTTTAGGAGTGATTAATTTGAGTTCCCCTACTTTCTTTATCAAGGCCTGCAAGTAATGACACAATTATGTATTATTGATTTTTAAAGTTAATACATACAGTTCTACGATCTTCCACATTAACCTGACAGAGGCACATGAGTGGCCGGCCAGAGTAGCGTAATCAGCCACAAGTATAAGTCTGTAGTACACAAATGCAGAAAATCATGTCACATAAGTTGCTTATGTAGTATTTTATAATCAGTATGTAGGTAATGCCGATTTTTCATACTCTATTTAAGAAATTTACTTTACAATTTTTTTAGTGTATGAAAAAATTTTTTACGTACTTATTGTCATAAATTCAGTGAATATATTTGATGGTTGCACGATCATACAGTTCCAGACATGTGCTCAGCATTGAGGGAATTTAAAATAAATAAACCATTTTCGTATTGAGTACTAAATTTTCTTATTTAGAAGCATACTATTACAGACAAGTGATTGAGATACCAGTATTTGTCAATGACTAAGTAAAAGACAGTCCTAATACAAATCATCGTAAACGAAGCGGTAACTCAGCATATGGGGTTGGATACGGTGCAAGCTCTACATTGTGATAAAAAAAGCGTTTACGTCAGTGATATGGGTTGAAAAAAGTGCTAACGAAAACAATTTTTATTTTTCTTAATTTTTAAGTAATGCAATAGTGGTTTCAGCGGCTTAATTATTTTTTTTTTTCAGCAAAATCTAGAATACCATTTTTAAACCGAAGCTGACTGACTTAACGCTTTCTTCAACCAAACTGTCGATAGCACACCAAAACAGTACATCATTGTAATATACTCACATGAGTGAAATGAAAGAAGCAGCATTTCACGATCATATCTGGAAACACTTTCTGAATTCCGTTGCGAATCGCTACCTCGAAATCGCACATGCATACATTTGGAGAAAAGGATGGAAACGTGCTGTGTATATATAAAAACAATTTTACGTAACAGTATGTGCTTTTGTTAGACATCAAACAAAAGAAAGCAGGCAGTGTCTTTAAAAATAAAAAAACCTTACGGTTTAAATACATTACACAGTATCGAGATATTGTATCAAAAAGTATACTGAGTCCATCGAATGGGTAGCGGAAAATGTTGGACGCGTATCCATTAATTCTTATTTATATAATAGTACACAGAGCACATCCACATTCAGTAACAGTAGATTTAAACATCATTTAAATATGTTATTATTACTTTGTGTGATAGTGATTCTATAAAATAAATCAAACATATAAAAAACCAATGATATTGTTTAGTGGTATTACAAACACGGTATTCTCCTCCAAAGTCCTAATATAAGCAACTCTAAAATTCAGTGGCTACACAATAATGAGTAATAACAATTCCTTAAGTTATAAAAAAGTATGACACGAGTTAACAACAGCCCATACATTAATTTTTTGAATCTCTTAGAAACATTTTTTTACGATACTCCTTCTGAACTAGATATACTTTTTTAATACAAGATTCCTATTGTCTATCAGGTACTTTCGTTCAACTTATACTACTTATGCATAAACAGAAACAGTAAATACCTTTTTGAGATGTCTATTTGTAACCTTGACCATGACGGTTACGAACTGGTATGTTCCCTTAATGTTTGGCACCGTTTTAAAGGTGCCATCGATAAATATTTTACTAGCGTGCGGAATTAGGCTCTGAAAAAATACTGGGTCGTAAATATAAATGTTGGTCGCTTGTAATAAATTTTTCCGTATTATCATCTCAAATTGTTCAACATCAACTATCAACTCAAACTATTTTCTTGGACCGTATCGTAATTCGTCTTTTGCTGTGTCGTTGTTGGCCAACAGTGAACCTAATTCAAAAATTGTGTAAGTTCCGTACGGAATCTTGGTATCAGTTTGATTTTCAGGATGAACATATCTCTGAATCGTAAGTCGACATGTAGCGTATGGAATTTCAACAGCCACTTTTATATCTCTGTAACAATGACATTATTGCTTACTTACCTGAATTTTCAATACACTGTTGATAATGTATAAATATTGGCAAAAGGTTAAAATTCCAGTAAAACAAAATTGGCAGTAGCGCACGCCTCCCCCCCCCCGCTTACCCACGAACAGATGGTATGAGTCGACGCAAGCTTGCGTACGCTCTGTTACAGTGAAATCACATGGAGCGGAATAGAGCGGGCAGAATAGAATCGTCCTCATAAGCCAATGTGTTAGGTTTATCCTACTGCGCAATAGGCCTATGCAGCAGCAGGATAGACTTAACACATTAGCTTATGGGGAAATTCTATTCTGCACGCTCTGTTGCGCTCCATGTGACTGTAGCCTTAGTGCACGTGCGTCTTACCCCTACGAAGGAAAGAAAGACGGGAGGAAGGGAGAAAGGAAGGAAATGCGCGTGCAGGGGTGTCTATGCGAACTCATGTACAATACTGCAGCACTATAGGCCTATAGGCCTATATCCCTATAGGCGCGCATTGGTCAATGCAAGCTCACCTACCTATGCTGTCACAGTATCAAAATCCATTAGAAAACCTATTTGAAATTAAAAAACACATTTAGAAGAAATACATAGGCTATTTAGCGAAAATATTTTTTTACAAACAGCGATGCTGGGAAACAGCTGTAGAAAATATAATACATAGGCTAAGAGTTACACATTACTGGTATTCAGTGACTATTGATTGCTGTGTAGCGCAATAATTTAGTAATGACTTTTTAAAGTTAGTTGAAAAATGTCTGGTTTTTGTATAATTTACGTGAAAACAACTGAATTTTTTTTTTTTAATGTTCTGTCACTGCGTGGATTTCTTCTGGTATTATGATTAAAGTATGTGCATCTTGTGAAAAAAAATTTTAACCTCTTACGGTAGCATAGCTGTCTTGTACACATCTTTTGGTTTCACCGCATTTACAGCTCTGTACTGTAGCATTTTTATATAATATTCCATTTTGCGGGCTCTAAAAATGTCTGGAGGGTGCTCTTGATTAGTTGGTACAAAACATTCATTTTTAACATATCCCCGTGCTGGACAAGGTTTTATTGTAACATCAATAGTCGCATCGTTCTTTTTACTCCAGGGAATTTTGTACTTAATGCATCTTAAATGACTAAAATAGAATAAAACTGATTACAAACCGATTTACAAGAATTCATCCCTACAAATCACATTAAGTCTCAATAAACATTATGTGTAAAGAGCTTCAAAACAAAAAAGTGTGCATCGTGGTGTGATTCACGCAATCTCCGTAATACGATAAATTTGCGTATGCGATTTCGCGTGATTAACCTCGATTATTTTGCTAAATTATGTGAGCTATACTTAAATGTAACTTTTGAACATGGGTTCCAGTGAGGATGACACCCATTTTTCATGATTTACATTGTAAAATTATATCTATATGGATATAATTTTAAAATGTACATCTCGAAAAAAAGGTGTTATCCTCACTGAAGACCGTGCTCACAATTTTTTCCTCAAAGTACATCACATTACGATTAAAATGAGCCCAGTTTCAGGAGTGATCCTCAAAATAAATTTTTTTTATTAAAATGGGGAACAGAAACGGGATATTTTTGTGGATTTCCTCATGTATATATATATATATATATATATATATATATATATATATATATCTAACTCACTATGCGTACATTGATCTTTATAATATCCGTATAAATATAAATTGTACATCGCTACATCAATAACATTGAATTCATGATTGTAAGTCAAAGAATTTTCGGATATGAAATGGTATATCGATAGTTCGTTAACAGTCAACTTAAATCCAAAACCAAACGATCCTGTCAGTTTTACACTTCTGTGTTTGTAGTTGTAAAAATTTTAATTTTAAGCCTAGATAAATTTTTTACTATTTTTGACTGATTCACAAATTTTCATTGCAATTGCTTTATACATTTTTTTACGTAGACCACAACACCAATTTAAAACAACAACATTCGTTTTGAAATAATAATAAAAATAAAATGTTACCATGCCCTTCGTATTCAGTTCTGAGTACTGGCTACATTTATTTTCCTCTAGGCCAATTATTACTTAGCAGTGTCTTATAATAATGCACTCATCAACTAGATATTGCGTCAACTAGTTATTAGGCAGAAACAACTGAAAAACGGATTTGTACTTAAATGATGTTCGTTTCTAAAACGTTACAATCATGAATAAAGTGATATTTAAAAGTGATTTAAAAGCAATTTAATTATGATTTAAATCATACATCAAAAAGACAGTTACAGTGTTGTATGGTAACGCAGTATTCATTTCAAAATTACTTACATCGCAATGTGTCAGTTACACGTTTTGAATATTTTCCGATCATTTTTGTGCTTGACAGTAAACATAAAAAAAAAAATATGGGAATCGTTGCTATTTTTCGTTTTAGTCGCCTCTATTTTTATGCATAATATGATATTTTCATTTTTAATTTCTAGGACTCTTTTCAGCTTTTGCCATATCAGCGACCTTTTTGGCTTTCAAGTTGCCCAAACCGCACGGTGTGCGAGTCTTTCGTGCGGGCCCCTTTACAAAGTTCTCCTAAGATAACTCAGTCATCCTCCATCCTACTTGGTACTATTTACTTACAGGTCACAGCGATTGTCTCAAGCACACCTTAGCTATTATCAAGTTTAATGAAAAGATATTGTCCAATAAACCATCTAACTCGCTGTACCGACCCTTTTTATAACCAACAGTGACTGTACCCGATGAGCTGGTCAGGTGTTGGTTTTCCTTCGAAAAGGAAGCCCCTGGAAGGTTCAGACGTCAACAGAAAAATCCATTATTTGTTTTTAAAAATCAGATAGGTGGAGTCTTGGCATCCTAGGTACTCATCCCATCGAAAAAGCCCGAGAAAATATCTTGATAATTTTCAATGGGATTCGAACCCACGACCCTTTGAAGTATCTCCGACTAGGAGGCTAGCACGCTATCCACTAAGCCATCGAAGCCCTTTATAATATTATATAATAATTGTATTACAGGCACGAAATGTATTAACAATGCCATAATTATACAAAATCTGCTGCAATAACAGAAAACTAAAATTTTCTTGAAGAAAATCAATTTTACAAAGAATAAAATCAAATATAAGGAGGTCCTACTGAGCTTATTTTCTTTCTGTTGTGATGCATAACACAATCCAGTTATTATTTTTAAGGCTTAACCAAAGGGCTATATAGATACTCTGGTCCTCTTAGTATGCTCATGAGTACTACAAAGAACTAGTGTGAAGGACCACAAAATAGACAAGAAACATATTAATTAGAGTACATAAATCAAATTAGTGTCCTATTAGCGATTGCACATTAAAAACGCATGTGGCCAATCAAAATATTAAACATGAATGACACATCTTAAGAATTAAGTATGAAATAACAAATGCCAAAAAAATAATGGAAGTGCGTTTTAGTGTATTTAGAGGAAAAATTGACTGAAGCTATGGAAAAAAAGAACTGAGTTTTGAACTCCATTTGATCCCAGACCATTATCGATACCATCCGAACTAGCGTGTAAGACAGTAATTACAGGATAAAACTTACTCACATTTATCGTATATACGTAAGCTTATCTATCACATTTCTTTTTATTTTTGACGATTAAAAATTCATTTAAATTATAATTATTAAAGTAGTACTCGTTTATTCAATACATAATCCTTCCGATTTTAATGAGATTTCAAATTACGATTTCAAAACCGATGAAAGTGATAAGGGGAAAAAAAATCAATGGATTTAAATTTTTTCTAGCCCCTTAGGCATGATAGTTAATGCTTTGTTCACAATAAAACTGATGCGATAATGGAAAACAGAGATTTTATCAAAGAAAATTTGTAGATTGCAGTTTTCATCACAGATTTCTAAATGTGCATCTTTCCAGGGCAGTCCCTAAGCCCGAGGGCGGTTGCGATGTAATCATAAGTGTGAAGAAAGTGGGAACGAAATTTGTGATGAAAATACTGGAATAGTTCTTGCATTACAAAATTCCCTTATTTTCGTCATTTCAGTGGCTTCATTATAAACAAAGCAATGGTTATAACTATTGTGAATTAAATAAATTAATTGGATAATGTTAAGGAAAAAAATAAGCCCTGTATGACCTCTTAATTATTATTTTTAGGCTTTATAAAACTGATTTTCTTCAAGAAGCTTTAAGTTTCTCCTCATAGCAGCAGGTTGATTCTAAAAAAAGCATTGTTTAGAATTTTATATAAATATAATAATTATTTTATGTTATGTTTTTTTTCAGCTTCTTATGCCTAATAATGTTACGCAACATTTAGTTCATGAGCGCACTGTCATGAGACGCTACAAAGTAATAGGTGGCCTAGATAGAGAGAAATGTAAATAGCACTTAGAACTGAATACAAAAAAAATGTTAGAATTTTATTATTATTATTTTAATGATTATTATTACTATCATTTTTTTAATATAAATTTTGTTTTTTGTAACTAGTGTTGGGTTCTATATAAAAAAATTTATAAAGCGATTGTGGTACGGAGCCAGGATGCACTTAAAGATATTAAAAAACTAACCTTGGCTTAAAATAATAACAAATATAACTATTAAAACAAATATTGCCTTCTCAAAAAAAAAAAAAAAAAATTACAATTGTATTCAATGATATTTAGGCGAGTGTAAACCGAAAGAAAATAAGACTGCATTGTACTTAAAATGCACGATCTTACTTGCTGTTAAATTACTATTACATAAGCATTACTTTATACTTTCATCACATATCAATCTGAGTGGCAGTAAATTTGAATCGCATTTACAAATATAAGCTACTCGAATAAACAATTATAACAAATTTAATATTTTTTCATTGCGTATTATAAAACACAATTATCGTTAGATAATTTTTCAATAACGCTAATATGACATTTAATTGTCACACATGTAAACGAGGCTTGAATTCTTATATGTCAAAGGTAGTTTTTAAGTTTCATGCTAGTTCTATATATTACGGCAGCCAAGTAGGTATCCGTAGCCTCTTATATGACCACGGCTGCACCTTAGTTTTATTAAAATAATTTTTAATCAAAAGTTACTTTGTACATTATCGTCATTATCATTATAATAATTGAAATCATCCCCATAATCATCATCATCATCATTATTATCATCAACATTAACATCATCATCATCGTCATCATCGTCATCATCATCATCATCATCATCATCATCATCATCATCATCGTCATCATTTTCATCATTATCATCATCAATATCATCATTATCATTATTATCATCATAATTATCATCGCTATCATTATGACCATAATTACTATGATCTATATCATCATTATCATTATCATCATTATCATTATTATTATCATTGTCATCATCATAATCATCATAAATATTATCGTTATCATCATTATCATTATCATCATTATCATTATCATCATCATCATCATTATCATCATCATCATCATCATCATCATCATCATTATCATCATAATCATTGACGTTATCATTATTATCATCATCATCATTAATATTATAATCATTACAACCATTATTCTCATTATCAAAATTATCATTATCATCACCACCATCATCATCATCATCAAAAGTTTTATTGTTCTCACCATTATAATTATTATCATTATCTTTATCTATATCATCATTATCCTCATCATAAGTATTATTACCATGATCATTATCTTTATTATTATTCTTATTATTGTTATTTCTATCGTCATCATTATCATTACCATCAGCATTATCATCACCGTGATTATCATAATCATCACAACTATCATAATTTTTTTTATTATTAAAAACATCATTATTATCTTTTTAATCATCATTATAAGTGTCACCAGAATTATCATTATTATCATCATGATCATCATTATTATTATTATTATTATAATTATTACCATCATCATAATCATCATTATTATCATCATAATCATCATTATGATCATCATAAACATCATCATTAACGTTATCATCATCGTTACCATTATTATTATCAGCCTTATCTTAATCATTTTATTATTATCATCATTATTATCATTATCATCGTCATTATTACGGTCATAAGGGTTATTACCGTTATTATATTTATAATAATAATTATTATAACCATCATTATAATGATTATTACAATTAAAATCATTATAATCATCATCATTATCATCATCGTCTTCATTCTCATCACAATCATGATTATCACAACCTTCTTAAATTATTATTATCATTATCATTATCATCATTATATCCATCATTATTATTATCCTTATTTTTATTAGCATTATTACCATCATCATTATCATCATTATTATTAAAACTATTATCATAATCATCATCATTATTATTATTATTACTATCATTACTCCCATTATTATATTACTACGCTTATTATCATTATAATCATTATCATTATTACTCTTATAATTATTATTATTATTATCCTCATTACCATTATTATCATCATTATCATCATTATTTGTATTATTATTTATCATAATAATTATTATATTCATTACTATCATATAAATTATTATTATTATCAACAACATCATTATAATCATTATTATCATTAGTATTATCATCATAATTATTATCAGTATCATCATCATCACCATAACTAGTACTTTTATCATCATCTTCATTATCATCAACGATATTAAGATCATCATAAGTGTTATGATTCTAAATACCATCATTATGATCAAGATAATTATTATCAATGTTATAATTAATACTTTTGTAATTATCATCATTCTCACAGTAATTATTATTATCATCATGATTATCATCATTATTATAATTATCATTATCATCATCATTATCGTCATAATCATTATCATTATGATAAGCATCGACATTAACATTATCATCATCATTATCATAACCTTTACCATTAAAGTAATTATTAATATCATTATCAACATAACTATTATTATTATTATTATAATCATCATAACTATCCATATCATTATCATCACCAACACCATCATTATAATGATCATCATTTTAATCATTATGATTATCATCATAAAAATCATTATTATTATTGTTATTATTATTTTCTCTATTATTATTATTATTATTATTATTATTATTATCAGCAGCACTTAGTAGTTAGTATAAGCAATATTTTGAAACTATAATTCCAAAAATTAGTACCCGTAGTAGCACATTTTTGATATTTTAACAAGATAAAATAAAATTATTGACATAATAACTTGGCTACAATAGCGTTAAAAATTTGAGAATTATATGCAATTTTTTTTGTACTCTGAAAGGCTCCACACTTAGCACGCTTTTGTAGCTTAACCCTAAAATGCAAATAATTTTTGGCCATTACTCAAATAAACGTACCCTGACTTCAAAGCTTTGTCAAAACAAGAAATTGTTGTTATTTTAAATGTTACTATGAGAATTGGTAGTTTGGGGTGCATAAAAATAGTTTTTGCACAATGTATTTTGCAATTAAGTGAATTTAAAAATTTCAATTCGATGCTGTGCTAATTGAAAAGCTCCTACGTTAGTCCTGTATTTTTTTAATATAGTCTGAGACTTGCATTATGATATCCAGTCGTAAAATTGCCGTTGTTGTAATGTTTAATATGGTATTGAATTTTTTTTAAATAAGGCCTTAGTTGTAAAATAGCATATCTTCGCTGTTATTATTAATGAATTAATAAAAAATTTGTGAGCTGATGATGCAGACCTTACTGAACGATTTGAGCTTTGGAAACTTTTGCTATCTTTATCAGAACTAAAGTTATAGACGATAAAATTTTGCAGACGTTTATCACGCAAACGGCAACGATAAAGCAAAATAGACAGTTATTGCACATACGTCAATACTCACCCTATTCACTAACTGTAAGTGTTGCAGTGCATGGCTAATGAGTAGCGTATAAAACAAATACATAACTTACCAAACCTCACTACGAAATCGGTCAAAAAGCTGGAGTGTGGGGGACTGAGCACTCATGGGAAAAATATTCCAGTGTGTTTTTGATTCGCTCAAGCCGCTAAACTGCCGTTTTCTCAGCTTCTACTGTATCAATTGGGCTGTTGTTTTATTATTCTGGGGTAGCAAATAACAATAAACTCAACTGTTATAAAAAAAATTACGAAAAATATTTATTAACAAAAGTTTTGTCAAAAAAATTAAAGAATCTAATTTTAAAAAATTAATTTTTTTTCCAGCTTATTCGTCCTGTTTAACAAATAAAGTACCTTATTTCATTGTTTAAAAAAACTCTCGTGAAATACAATTAATTTTTTACTTCGATAAGTAGGTTTCTTACTTTTTACATAAACGCTTTCGCTTAAGGAGGTTCATCTTTATTTTTGTAGTTTTCTTTTTTTTTTAAATAAGCACTCTTATACAATAATGCATAAGAAATGCTAAATCGTTAGTTATTCATGTTTTCTAAATATATGTGAAAAAATATTATACAAAAATCATAATTATCATGGTAAACTTATATAATTGATATTGATTTCAATTGCATGACAAAAATCTAAAAAATTGTTATTGTAAAGCACATACCTGGCTTAATCATATACGTATTAAATAAGATTTTGTTTATGCTCATTTAAATGATCAGTATTAAATCTTATTGCTAGACACTTACTTATTTGCCATTAGAGGTTTTAGGCCTACTTACTATTTTACTTTGGTAAGTTTCATTTTTAATTTATAAAGTTGTATAAAAAACATCAAAGGCGTATGATTTAAACTTGAATTTTGTTAAATTAGTGAAGAAATAAAGCAGTTTTAATTATTTTCCAGTTCATTATCTACAATGCGACTTATATACATAAACATTGGCGTGCCCCTAAAAAGCCCCCAATTCCCAGTCCAGCATATCGATGGCTCGCGTGCGCTGGTTAGCACGCGCGAAGCTGTTACTTAAATATTATATTCATTTTTTTCAGGTTTGCGTGAGCTGATTACCACGCGCGAGCCCCTTATCCCCAATCCAGCATATCGCAGGCTCACGAGCGTTAGTTAGCGCACGCAAAGCTGTTACTTAAGTATAATTTTTATTGCCTCCAAGTTAGCGTGGGCTAGTTATCGTGTGCGTGCGACCTTACCATTACTTTTATTCTCATATAATTATATTCGATTTGTATGAACTCTGGCTCTTTGATAATGTACCCACTACCGCTAGCTTCTGGCTTTTACGTGCACTGCGTTTCCTTTTTGGAAGTTTATTTTTACTATATAAACTGGCGTCTGGACGACGTTTGCCATGTCCGTATTTAACCTCACAACGAAAAAAAATTTTTTTCCTGTATGGAAATTGTCGCCGACCCTGAGAACTGTTGTCGTAGCAGACGACGCTTTTGACTGTCTCTCAGCCACGACCAAAAAGCAGTCCCCCTAATACTCTTCTTAGACGGGAGATTGGTAAGGGGACCAATTTTCGCAATCTTGAAACCATCAATGACTAAAATGTCCAACGCGCAGGTACACATTACACGTGGCCAGAAAAACATACAGCTTTTTCATAGCTATGACCTTGAGAACTTTAGACGGCACTCTGTCCGCACCAGGGGCCTTTCACCCCAGAGTTTCTAATGCCCCTGACCTTAATTCACTAAAGTTAAAGAAAGGCACTTGTTTTGCACTTATATCCTTTACCTTCTATTAAGATACTGTGGAAAAAGGCAAGATACTACCCTTTACAAAAAAATAAGGTTTCATTGGTTACGTCGGGTCTTAGCTGCGCAGTTTTTTAAACGCAACCGGGTAGCCCACACCAGACGTATCCTTATCCCCCTAGGTAACAAATTTTCGCCATCATAGGTTCTTGCTCACCTCCATTGCTTTCACCGAAGCCTTTTTTATTTTTCTGCCGCTGTGTAAGACACCGTAAATGCTTATCCATGCAGGCTAGTAACTTTATCAGCCCACCAGGAGTATGAACGTCGACTCTTTCGACTCTTTCTGAAAGAGCTTTTGGGCATACACGCATCAGAAAACTTTTTGACACGTCTTATAGTGCCACTTACAAGTGCTGTGACCCCTGCTGGACCTATAATCTTGGCCTTCTGCAGCATATCTTGATTAAACTTCGCCACATTCCACTCGGCAACGTGTCTTTAGCTAACTTCTGACAAGCTTCCACCACGGTACTCGTTTAACATAAAGTTGACATAATGGTGATAACTGACCATATAGCTCTTTAGGACCTGGCTGGTAAGGCATGTGTGCTGCTATTTGTGACAACACCAGCGTAATATTGATGATCATGCTTTGATTATCATTTCACCTGAACGTAGCTAGACCACCAGAGTTTATGACCATAATATCTACCCTTGCAGCTGTTTCTAGCACTTCCCACCTCCTGGCGTCTGAATACTCCAACCGCAATTTCGGAGGATATGTAGCAATTTATATAGGTCACGTATCCCCATCTGATTCACACGAACCCCTCTACACCTCTAGTGTCAGAAACAAAAAAAAACCCATCGCTGTAGATCAGGATGGTGACACACTTAGTCCTGTCGCTGTACCAGCCGTGACCCAGTAACGTGTGAGATGGTTTATTTCTAAAGAAAAAGTTCACACTCCAAGCATGTGCGATCCAGTCCAACAGATCGTGCATGAGCATGGTTCTATCAAGGTTTATCTGCAGGATCAACGCCATTTTCGTTGAGCTGCCCTGGCAAGCACCCAAAGTTCCTGATACCCAGCAGTACTACTAAGGTTGCTCCACTGCTCTGCATTACAATATAGCCGAAGCCATAGCACCTAAAGCAGCGCTCAGTCTTAAAGTTAAGCCGCATCTTGCAGTGAACCCAACCTAGTCTTATGTGGTCTCTTTTGTCAAGAATTATAGCCACCTTTGCTGGCACCTTGACGTACGTGATATTATTTCCTCTTCCAATAGCGGGGAAAAGTCGCACAACCACGTCAGGAGCCCCCTTTTACCAAAGCAGTATAGCAGTGCAGCTTTAGCGTCTTGCTCCGTTACCATAGGATCGATGTCACTAATCTCCCAGGTTAGTTATGTGGCAAGAGTCCTAACATCGCGAGCGTCTGCCATGGCATTCTTTAGTGTGCATGATGTTTCTCAGTTTGAAGAGAATACCTCCTGTTTTTGTCTTTGTGGTAGATCCCATACCAGCTCTGAGCCTTACAGCATCGACCTTTTTTCTTAGGGCCAATACGTTGGGATACGTTTTGCCCTCAAATGGCCTTCTTGGGCCTAGCCATCCGATGTTTTTTCCCAGTTACATTAGCAGGTTGTCTGGTGCCTTCAGAACAATTATTATTTCTTGCCTCTTTTTTTTTATTTCTTTCTGGATTTTTGTATGCTCTTGATTTTTAGCTTGGACGTCCACAGCACCTTCTACACGTGGCTAAGAGCCAGGCCCTCTTGTATTCTTTGGAACCTTTTCCAGTGTCATCTTTGGTCTCAGGATTTCTTTACCCTGGCCCCGTTTTTTTTTAGCCTTGTAACCCACGCCTAGTTATATTGAGTGTGGGGCAAGAACATCATTGTCGTTATGCTTTTGCTGGAAATGCCGCAGGGCGCCAATAGCAACCACCGCCAACCCAACGTTGCCCTTTATGGGGTAAGCCATGATAACGTGCTTCGCCACAAACACCACAAGCTACGACACTGCCTCGACAAGGATGTCAAACGCAGCACTCTTACTATCATAAACTTGGGCCTACTAGTTACACTTACCTGCTCCAGTGGTACCAGCAGCAAGTGACTGGTCTAGCTCTTTCCTGCTTTTTCTTCTTTCCATGGTTATGGTTTGCTTAGCTGTACCTGAAACAAATAAGCTTGATCCCAACGTTCTGACTGCCACTAACACATGTCTTAAGGGTGGCGTTGGGCTAGGTGGATAATCCTGAGATATAGTACACACTGCCACTCTAGTTTACCTCTACTCCCTTGAGCTTTACGCCCTAACCAAGAAGCGATCCACTTTGTAGAGAGTTTCCGGCAGACAACACGTGTCAGAGCGCACTTACCACACTGAAGAAGCCCCGCAACAGGAAAAACCAATGCCACAACAGCAACTGCACTGATCCAGGCAAGCGCATGCCAGAGAAAGCAGGCACAAGAATCAGACAGTTGCCACTCAGTACCCATACCAGCCCACCCACACAGGTCCCCACTCACCGAACAGAATCACTGAAGCAGCAGAGCTAATCTAGGCCCCAATCACGGCTCCCTTTCAGTGTAAGGCGATTGACTGAACTTGGTTAGACATCCCGCCTCCCATCTTGCAGTCAGCAGGAGCCAAAGATAGATAAGGTAACTTCAGCACACATCTAAGGTATCACCTTGCTGCTCAGAATCTTCGTTTGGCCTTTCATGGATCACACTGCACGTCAACACGGTGAGCCTTCTGCCATCGGCTAGGGATCATTTTTTAAGAGTTCCTAGAAGTAGTAAACTGGGTGGCAGGGTGAAAATGTAATGTTAGTGTACGATTCTCCTGTGTCATGTCAAACCTAGTCCACAAGTCAGGGCAAGATGACCACCAACTTACAAACCTAACCGTACTAGGTAGTAATAGCTGGTATGCACTAAAGTTGCGCTCCATATAGTCCTTTAGTGGTGAGATTTCCTAATGAAGAGGATCGGCACATCTTTTTTATTTACGGACGTCTCACATTATCAGTGGTAGAAATACCCAGGCATTCCCAGTTGCCGCATTGAGTCTTATCTTCTACTCCTACCTGAGCACTGGGTTTGGGGTGGCAGTCATCCCCCGCAAGCGGTCCTAAACGTCCGTGACGCAGATAAGTGGGTCAGTGAAAATGTATGTAAAGTGTTCACAGGATTATGTTAAGAGATAAGGGAATTCAGAGAAGTGTAAAGATGGTAGTAGTGGTAGTACCAGTAGCAGTGGTAGTATAAGTGGTAGTAGTAGTAGCAGTGGTAGTAGTAGTGATAGTATTAGTAGTAGTTAAAACTGTTTAGTTACTGTATAACTGCAGATGTAGCTGCACCGTGTCATTAACAGCTACCAAGTAATAACACAATCACACACACACACACACACACACACACACACGTACACACACATACCCATATGGTTTCTTTACGGCTACGAATACATTAAGAAATATAAATATATCTTAATAAAAAGGTACTTTTTAAAAATAAATGACCATGATTATTACGAGGACTAAATTATACTCATCCGCTGCAGAAATTTCTAATGCTATAACATTTTAAAAACACGTGACGTCTGCATAATGAATATACATGTATATTTTCTGTCATCCCCGACAGTCAAGTTTGTTGTTTACGTCCACTTAGTAAGACGTAAAGCAACAAACGTACGGCCGTGAGATTTCTGAACGTTGGCTGAGTGAAGTGCTTCTACAAGGTCCGTACTGTCAAATGCACAACTTACATATATATATTGGATCCATAACGAATATCTACATCCATAAATATATATGGTGGCTAAGTGTTGTTTTTTTTTCTTGACGGCCAGACGCATGTGTGCATCATCTTTCCAGTGCGGCTTCTGTTCACATTTATGGCATTGCCTGGTTTTTAAGCCTCTCTTACTTAACGTTTTCCGTAGAATCTTTTTCTTGTCTCTTGGGCACGTATGCCTAAAATAACCAGTACGTGCTTTCACAAATGTTATTTTAAGCTTAGAATTACAAACAAATACAGGTAAGTAAATTTTCATGGCTATCTGAAAATCTTGTATTACCTCAAAAAGAGTAAGAAGTTTGAATAATGGTTTTTTATATCATTGCATCATCAACACAACTTCTCTTACATAATTGAAATGTTGCCAGTCGATTCAAGTGACTCTGAGTTTCAAAAGGACAGTTGTGAGAAACTTAAAAAAAGAAGCAAAGTGAATTATTAGAGGGCTGCTACCTCTCCAGTCATATGAAAACGCATTAGTTAAATACATGGATTGGAAAATTAAGAATAAAGCATCGTTTGATGAAAAATCTTTTTTAAGTGTACTTAAAAGAACTTAAAAAAAAGTTAAGCCACCTAGTCTGTGAATTCATTGGGCAAGACTAAAACTATGCTTAAAAATTAACCCGTGGGCTATCAACTAAAAAATCTCTTATTTAAACTTGGCCGCAGATCACAGAGTCTCTTAACGTTGCTGAAGACTGTATTTACTTGTTTATGAAGGTAATGAATATGACTGATATTATTGTCATCATTTTATGCACACAATTTGATGGAATACTCATATATGTTGGCTTCTGCAAGTAGTTTTGATTATTTGATTGTTTGAAGCCATGTATTGTACGAAAACGACTTAATTTAGGACGAGTGATGTAAATGATACAAACAATTTATACATTGTTACAGTTGGTGATACAAAAACCTACTATTCGAATAATTTGGTCATCCGTTTGCCTTACTTTGCCACAATAAAGAAATATGTGGCTTTGAAAATCGAAAATACACTCAGTAACAGATTTTTGCTTTAGTAAAGTAATGGGAAATGTACCCGTTAAGTAATAGGGAAACACAAAATAGCTGATGCTCCGAAAACTATCGCTCTCTATCTAAACTTGGAAAACCCAAATGGATACACTGGTCACTGTTGTAGACACTGTGGAACTACTGCTCTTTAAAATTTAAAAGCGAACCAACCCAAGATAAAAGAGCTTGGGGGTTTGCGACCAGATACTGTGGCTCAAGGCTACTTTTAATTTTCTAGAAACAATAGAAAATAAGTTTTTAAGAAATCTCTCGCACCAGTTGTTTAAGTATCGAAACTAGTTCAACAAAGTCTAATAAAGTTAATCATATATTAGGAAAACAAAATGAAGACAATTAAGAATAAGTTAAAATGTGTCAGCCATTCATTAGTATTTTAAAGGAAGAAGGCAGCATTGATAGTGAACCAGCAGGAAAAAGAAGCAAAAACCAAGAATAAAAGATTTTAAGATGTACCTTCTGTACATTTTTTAAATTGCCAATATTGTATAATTCATAATATAAATATCAACCATAATTATTTGAATTTGAATTTCAATGTTTGGAGCCATAAAGATCTTTGATTGTTACGATTAAAACAAGTTATCTTTCAATCAATTATATTTTTTGAATTAATTTCTTCATCTAGCGTTTCATCGCAGTTTGTTGAATGGTTGCCAGTTGTGTGAGTCATGTCAGGATGAGAATAAAGGGTCGTCAGGGGCATAATATATCTTTCTGTGACTGTCCAGACAAATGTAGTAAAGAAGCGCCCTGTGTTTACCCAGAGGCTTTCACAGACGGTGGCTCTGAAGCGCTCGTCAAATTTATCCATTCGTCTTTCTTTTCACTTAAAGTTGCTATGGTAACACATTGCTTTGTAACGGCAAGCTTGTTTAACCACTTAAATGCTGTAAAATGGTGAGCTTAAGCAGTAAAAAAGAAAAAAAGAATTCTGTGAAAAGCTTTGCAAGCTCTCATGTTTTAAATCGTTATATTGTTCAGCAGTTTGTAATTTCGCATGAATACATATGTGTCTATATACATGTGATTCTCCTTCTCAATTATTTCTTTCTGTAAAGAACGTTGAAATAAACAAAAAATTTTTTATGTGTGATCCAAGTTCTGCGAGTTAAATGATTTTGTACAAGATTTTTATCATTCATTTTAGTATGGACTTCGATTGCCTTAAGATATACCTTTTTAAGAATGTAATCAATCAGAAAATGCCAAAAACAGACACTTACATCAAAATTCTGATCAGAAAAAAAAGGGAACTTGCTTCAATTGTGTAGAATAAACAAGATTATATCAAGTAACTTGCTCCAGTTGTATAGTAAAGAATAAATTAAATTTGGTGATTTCACAGGGGTCAGAAATAAATTAACTTCCATCAGATCAGATAATGTTAATAATTAAAAAAAGGGAGTCAGCAGAGATCTTTGCAACTCATTTTGACCACCGATATTTACTTATCTTACGACACAAAGACTTGCAAGAGAATTTATTATATTTTAGGAGTATTGATATTATTTTTAGTGTAATTTTGATATCATTAATACATAATAAAAAGTAGTTTTGTAACAACAAAGTTCTAAGCTTTAAAAATATTTGCATTATGATATCATTAATGTACGTGTAAAATCACTTATTTAATTTTTAAAAAAGTAATGCTTATAGTTTTGTTCAATCTGATCATTTAAAATACTTTTAATATTAGTCCCAAGAAGTTGTATTAGTAGTAACAATGAGAATTAAAATTTTTAACACGCATAAATTGTTAGTTATAATAAAAAAAATTAGAATTATATAAAATAAAAGCATACTGATTGCAATTTATGCGCATTATGACATCATCAACACAGCAAAAATAAAAGACAGGTATAATGTTATACTGCATTTTGTATGTACAAGTAACAAAACCTTAAGAACCTTATGATGCAGTATTGGATTCTAGGACCTTCCTTAAGTAAATTTTCCTGAAAACCTTATTTAAATTGAGAAGTCCGTAACTATTAATTTATTGATAGTTTGAGTCAAAAAAAAGCTTTATGTAAGGTGGTTTGGCAGTAAGCCCAAATGTCTCACAAACTAGATAAAATTGTAAGAAGTTTCTATGGTAGGTACAATGTAACTGCACTAAAAATTTCAGACTTATCGTGGATAACTTTGCGAAATTGATGTGTAAGAATTATGCTTACAGGCCAGTCAAGCATAAGAACGTTATAAATTTTAAGTGTAACCATATTAATAGAACTGCAATAACTCTTATGACAGTTAAATAAAAAATAACAGATTTGTACTTAGCTTAGATCACGAGCTTTTTCCTCATTCTTAAGAAGTTAGGGGTTAGCGTGGATATTACTAAGGCGCTTAATATAGATGTTATCTGCTTAATTATTTGTTCCATACTCAGCTTAGCAGGGAAAAGAATTCTCACCCATATAGTTATGACACATAAAATACGATGAATTTCTTGCGCATACGCACAACAAGAGAACAAGGCCTTAATGTAGTGTATGTATACGAGTCTATCAATTTGCTACTATTGTGAACAAACCTAGAGGCGAACCACTGTAAATGTATAAAAAATCTTAACTTAGAATTGTTTCTGAACTAGTACTTTGACATTAACTTTTCTGTAAGAAATTGGATAAGAAACTTAATTTTGAAAATTATTTTTACCAAATTTTTTAAAACTGATAAATGATGCAAAATTTTTGATCATCTCAGGTGCTCAAAATTCAAGGTTAAGTACATCATCAGCCCTACTTTTAAGTCCATGAGCGCTATCAAAACCAAACTCCTACAGACGCTCACAACTGGTTAAACCATTTTTCTTTTTTTGTGGTTCTATGTATATAAGTACCTCAATTATCTGTGAAAGTAGAATAATAATTCCTAACTTCTTTATCAAAATCACAAACTAAAAAAAAAAACAGTAATAACCTTAATTTTTTTAAGACAAGAAACAGTAATATTTGTCTTTACAGCTTGTCAGATTTATCATTTAACATTTCTTTAGATTACCAAAGTACAATAACTCAACAACTGATGAATTTTTTTTAAATTTTTAATTTTATCAATACACTATTGTTAAATAAATACTTTTTTCATAATTATTTTACAGTCTGTGTTCACACCCTTAGAGATAACAGCGGCCCTTTTTGCTGCTAGTATTCATGATGTTGATCATCCTGGTCTGACAAATCAATTTCTCATTAATTCAAGTAAGATTCAATGCAGACTTATGTATTTAAGTATACTACATTGAATTACAATTAAAAAACTGATGTATTATTAAAATGACCATTTACAATTAAACAGGTTCAGAACTAGCTTTGATGTATAACGATGAATCTGTATTAGAAAATCATCATCTGGCAGTGGCATTTAAACTTTTGCAAAATGAAGGCTGTGACATCTTCGTCAACTGCACAAAAAAACAGCGCCAAACATTACGAAAAATGGTTATTGACATGGTGCTGTCCACTGATATGTCGAAGCACATGTCACTTCTTGCCGATCTCAAGACTATGGTCGAGACCAAAAAAGTCGCTGGATCTGGTGTGTTGTTACTTGACAACTATACAGACAGAATTCAGGTATTAAGAATTAAAAAATACTTACATACTTGAAATACATATATACTAATTGAGTTATAAAAATATCTATTGCTTGTAACTTAAACATTTCATTGTTTTTAATTCCGACTGTTTTTTGATCGAAGTACATGACGTACAATAAATTAAGTATATTCATAATGCATCTTGTTTTTATTAATCTTTGTTCACTCTGTTAATTGCAATCATTATTATTTGTTATCAAAGTATGAAGGCATTTCATATTGGCAGAGGTCAGAAGATTAATCATGGGTACCTTTCATCAGATGTAACGTGTACGGGATGTATAAGTAAATCACTTACTGAAATATCTACTCAAAACTATTTAAAAATATTAGTGTAAGTATACTTTCTTCTATAGTTGAAAAGGTTAAGCTTCTCTTACCTTAATTTAGTAGCTTAATTATAAGATAAAACTGCACGTTGGTTTGTAGATGATAGCTGCAAAATATTTATTAAAAAAGATAACGATTTTCTAGAGGATAACTTTTAATTTACAAAACTATAAGAACTGCAACACTACTGACATAAAACTTCTTTAGGTGTGCCCTATACATACAGGGGGTTAACTCATGAAATGAGTAAACGAGCAACGGCAAATATGTATTGTATTCGCTTCATGCAGCAATTTGAAACCATGCCACTGCAGGAGAAAATGTGTCGATGATAACTAACAAAAATACACAGAATCTTATGGGCAATGATCTGTTACAAGCGTTTATTTCAACAGTTAAGTATATCTAACAACTGACGTAATTTTTTTGGGTGTTGAGAATACTTTCAAGTTGAAAAATACCTATTTCATAGTACTATGATGAAAAAAATTTTATTTCTCCTTTTATAGTTGTATTTTGTTAATAAGTATTGCAATTTCTGTAAAAAATCAGTTAATGAAGTAGAGTACTTAAAATAAGCACATAAAAAAACAATATTTATTATGCTTACTCATACGTTATTTCTATTTTTTACTAGAAATTTACTTTCTTTCGTTAAATTAAAAAAAAGTACTATTTGCTATTAACATGCTACTTGGGACTGAAAAAACTTGTTTCACTTGTTAAATATTTATTATTGTTGAAATAAACACTTGTAATCTATCGTTGTTTATCTGATGCTGTATATTTTTGTGAGTTAGCATTGACATCGTTTTCCCTGCATGTGGCGTTGTTTCAAATTGCTGCACGAAGAGAATGCAAAGAGTAAAAACAAACATATAATATACAAGCCTAACTATGCACTACTGTCTGTTTTTAGTGTATAATCTAAGGTCTATAAGCTTTTCGAGCTACTAAATAATCTTATCAGAATTTAAATATACTTAACAGTATATTCATGAAAAAAATTATGGCTACCGTAGCACAGTAGTTTAGGCTTCGGATCTTGTGTGCTCGACGTATAAGAACACACACATACACACTCACACACCTAAACCTGTAAGTACCTTTTGTATTTTATTTTATAGTCCTTTTTTGAATATACTCTCTTTTTATAAAATATCGCTCACGAGTATTTATTTGTTGTGTGCCCGATTCCCCCCTTGTGTCGTGTAAAAGTCGTTGTAAGAAGCGACGACACCTGTAGCTGCGATACTTGGCCCCTGCGGTGTCCCCACGGACGAGACCCACGCATAGATGTATTACAGGGAGTGCCGCCGCTGGTATCTGAGCAACACAGGCTCGGTCAAGGAAGAGGTCTTCGCCTCGCTAGATGCGCATCGTACGCACCCCGTAATAATACATAGTGACACAGGATAGCAAAACCTATTGGGCACAGTTCTCTGAAATGGCTGTAAAATATAAAAAAAAGAAGTTTTGGCTGGCTGCATGTACACATTACTAAAAAATATTTTAGGGTGCTCACCCACAGCTTAGGCTAATTGCATCTGAAAAAAAGGTTAAGCTGCTTACCAAACTTAAGAAGTGTAATATAAAAATGTACCTACAAACTTTCCAATACATCCGACGTTTTACTCACCCATTACTATACCATTTCCTTAAAAGTCATTTATATTTATAGTCAAAACAATGGTTATAATGGTAATAAGAGAAATAAAAATTATGATTTTGATAACAATAATAATGATTATCATTGTAATAACATTTACAACAATTACTACGATTGAATAATAATAATTACAATAATAATAATAATAATAATAATAATAATGAGAATAATAATAACAATACTTATAATAACAATAATGATTGAAAAAGTTATTATTGAATTATTAAAAAAATTATCTAATTTTATATTTTATCCAATTAATAAAACGTTGACTTACATAGACAAAAGTATAAATTTACTCAGGCTCACTATTTACTTATTTTTTGTAATTCAGCCTAAGAGTTTGTAGATGATAGCACTGATTTGCATACAGCGTACGTAAAGTGCAGAAAAGTCATATTTAAAATAGCACTTATCTTATTCCCCCCTCCCTGATTAAAAATTGTGAACTTTTAGTTTTCTGCAGACCTAAAAGGAAGTACACACTTTTTAAGTTGAGGTAGTGATACACCTAAGTCTTGAAGTGTAATGGGCTTGAGCTGTGGATGTGCTGCTAACTGCGATAACAGACATGCTTGCCACCTTTAACGGAATAGCAGACCAGTCAATGTAGTAGAAGAAATTCGCACTGTAGCTTAGGCGTGTGAGGTTCCAAGTTTTCATTTTTAAGCGTAGTATTGAGACTTTGTACATGTAAGGAACTGTCAAAGTTGAAGATAATTATAGGTTTCTATTATCATATTTATTTCTATGATACAAGGACGTAAAAGTATAAAGTAAGATATTTAAATGGTTCTTATTTTTCAATTATGATAGCGCTCACGCCAGCTGCAGGCGAGCTCGGGACGACAGAGGGATCACTTTACCTCATAATAAAATTAAAGTATTATTGCGGATTTGTTTGTCATTAAAGTACTGTCAAGATTCCATTAGCTGTAGTCACAAAGTCTGCCTCAAGCATAAGGCACGCAAAAGTACACGTTGTGACGGTGAGATACCGTCGAGCCATCATCGGTAGGCTAGGACCGATAGGGAAAGAAGGAAGAGGGAAAAACGTAGAGGACAGTTAGGAAAAGAGGAAAAAGGAAGAAAAAGCCGAAAAGGGATTATATTAGCTTGGGCCAGCGAACGCGCGTGAAGCGAGTTTTTATTGGGGGTTGCGAGAAGCAATTTTTCCGCGAGAAGCGAATTTTGTTTTGGGGGACGTGAGACGCATCCTCTGGAGTGTTCCCGTTCCTGCGATTGTTGTCGTGGCGGCTGTGCTTAAGCTGTCTCCGGTACAGTGCTTGGTGCTGAGTGTCCGGATCCTGCTGGGATAGCAGACGACGCCAAATTCAGGGTCACCGAGGCCGATACCGTCGATCTCGGCCTTTGAACGCGGCCAGTGGGGACGCCTACTGACCTCAGCGTAGCCGCTCCACTGCTCCCATGTAGACTTAGCCTGCGAGAGGCATCGTCGGGGAGAGACCCCGCATCGCTGTAAGTACCTGCCAACAGGCAGTCTATTGTAAAGGGCAGCAGCCCTAGATTAGCCTGCGTAGGTCTGCCCGGTTCGCGTTTTCGCGCCGCGAGCACGTCGAGCAATTGTGCTCGACGTGCGAGAACACACACCTACACCCGCGAGTACGATTTTGTAATTTTTTATACATCTAATAGAATATATTTCTCATTTTAAACTTACTCGCGAGTTCTTCCTTTTGTGTGTGCCCGATCCCCTTTGTGCCGCGTTAAAGTCGTCACGAGAGGCGACGACGTTCAAGGTCGCCGCGATATTTGTCCCCTGCGGTGTCCCGGAGAGCGAGACCCGCGTATAAAGTTTATTGGAGATGTTGCCAAGGGTACCCAGGCAACACAGGTCCGGTCGAGGTTGCCAGTTCTGCCTCGCTACTCCACATCGGTTGCACCCCGTAACAACGTATACTTTCGTTATAAAATTTTTATTATTTAAGTCAATTCGCTCATTTTTTATTCTCTGAAAATGTCTCTTTGTATATATCCTGTGTACGAACAATGTCAGCTCTCTTAAAGTTTACAAATACTAGTTCAAAATATATATTTTCAAATTTCAGATAATTCCCATGAAAAATTGACAATCCAAAGAAAAGCGAAGTTTTTTGTAGCGTCTTCTCATGCAGAAGTCTAGCATGCACATATTAGTATTAAAGTTTTTACGCATTTTTCAAAATAAACAAGTATTTATTTGTAAAAACACAGAAGATAGTAACACTGAGAGATACTCAAAAAATTAAAAATAAACTAGTTGACTGAAATCATAAAAATGTTATAACGTAATTATACGTTTATTGATTGTACTTCATGCTTGAGGCAAACTGCAAGACTAGAGCTGATAAAATTACCACAGTACCTTAATAAAAAATAAGTGTGTTAAGTATACCAATGATATGATTTTAATAGTTAATTTATCTCAGATTGTACTCGTTCAAATATTAGCCTATTTTAATTACAGTGACTGTGACTTACTGTCCCCTGGTTATAGATGATTCATCGTTTTGTTGTCTCTTGTTACTAGTTTGCGGTATAAAGTGCTAAGAAAAAAAAATTTAAATGAAAGAATGTTCTTCGCTGCCACAACTAAAAACTTATTCTTACAGCATTCAAATCATTAACAAAAAATTCTTATTTCTGATAATAAATACTGTTATAGAATAGTATTTATCAGCTTTTATTTTAAGTAGTTAAATTCACATCATTTTTGTCTGTAACTTACTTAGTTGATTTTAATCTTATCATGTTGAACCAAGATAAACGTAATGAATTTAGAAGATTTAACTCAATTTAGCCAAGACCTAGGAGCCGTACAGAAAACGATGGCTGGAAAGATAAGTGTTTGACATAACAAGCCTACAAATATGGCTTAAGTAAGCAAACAGCTTAGAAGGTCTACAGTAACAAGCCCTAAAAGGGCCTTAAATTGTATTCTTAACTACACTAAGGTTAAGCTTTTTTTTTTCAAAAAAATCAGGATGTAATTTTAATACCTTAAGCAAAGACAGGCTGAAGCTAGCTGTGTAAAAGCAAAACAAAATTCTTTTTTATTATGAGAAGGCCAAAAAATTTATGTGTTATATTTAAGTAAGCCAGAACCATGGAGCTCTATGTAAAAGAGACGCAAAGTACTCAAAGCGCCCCACCATAAGAACCAAATTGGATTCTCACACAATTCCACAATTTTCAGTAAGGTAAATAAATACATTATTCCATATTACGACTTTAAATTCTGAATTATGATTATTAAGCAGTAAGACAATTAAGAATACTAATATTATTATAGCTTTATTGCTGTAACATAATATCAATTAGTAAGTATTATGAAATTTTTAATCAATATGTAAACATATTAAAATAATATCTTCTATTTACAACGTTAACTTAATACCATGACTATCCTTTGAAAATCGCTTTATTAGTATTTTTTAACT
The DNA here is from genome assembly GCF_036245765.1 of Copidosoma floridanum. Classification (NCBI taxonomy): domain Eukaryota; kingdom Metazoa; phylum Arthropoda; class Insecta; order Hymenoptera; family Encyrtidae; genus Copidosoma; species Copidosoma floridanum. The sequence continues at coordinate 37,411,074 of NW_028321897.1, read as the reverse complement.
TTTCAAAATATGAAAAGCATTGTGGTTTTAAATATCGGGTACAGGTACGGCTGCATCAAAACTCTCTTTCAGGTACCTTATTGATTTTTAATGATCCACTTTACTAAAATATAATATTTTTATATTTTTGAAACAATCTTGTGACTACTTGAACAATAATTCTGCAACCTTCTGATGATTTAGCTATGAGTCTTGCTCTAGGAGCTTCTCTTTTAAAAGTAGCTCATATGCCATCATAACTACTTTTACCATCCGCAGTAGTGTTGTAGTACCATTCAGCTTGCAAGGCAAAACCGTAATTACGGCTTACAAGGTTTGCAATCTGCTAACTATTTTTAAAATGTTGTTTGGCATCAGTTATATTGATAATATAAGTTACATTTTTAACAGTATGTTTGATCTCAGGAATTAGTTTTTTTGTGTTGTATATGCAGAAGCCGTATCATGCTTAAGACTATTAAATAAAAACACACAGCTTGTATGAAGTAACTCGTTATTTTTTTTTAAATAAAAAAGCTACAATAAACACAGTGAACTAGTCATTGTCAAAATAAAAAGCTTAAGATGTGTCTTGCATGACATGTGTATTATTTTCTGCAAAAGCAAACATTACAATAACTTCAGTCCTACAAAAATTTTTTTGGGATATAAATTGTGACTGTTTTTTCGTAATAAAGGAATGTAACTTGAGAACTTGTAACTTATAGCAAAGATTCTCAGTGAATTCATGAACATCACAACTAACTGTCTGGAATGTTAATCGATCAGTTGCTGTCCACGTACAATATGGCATCTCGTCAATCTCCACCTAAAAGCCTTAATCAGTATGTCCAATAAACATTTTTTGTTTGGACATTGTTTACAGTTATTAAGGTAATAATCAAATGTGACAAACTTAGAAACCAACGAATTCAAACAGTGCTTATTACCTGTTAGTTGAATATAAAAATTTTAAGTTATGTCTACTATTTTTATTGTATCTGAAATAAGTATTTGCACAATTTTTGTGTATTATGCAAGCACACACGGAGTATGTTCCAGTAGCTCCGTGTAAATTATAGTGCTTTGGTTAAAGTTTGCAAATGTTCTGAAACTATCTTTAACATGCGAATGGTCTTCCTTAAATAATATAAATAATTTTCTGAGGCTTAACATCAAAAGACGTTATTGTACTTTAACACGCTTATTTTTAAGTTTAACGGAAATGACATATTTTATTCCAGGTATTATTCTGCTTATTTAATCGTTATTTTATAACTTGTTAATCATCCTAAGATCAACATGCGATGTACGTTTTTGAACTGAAACTTAAATTTCAGTTAAAAGCCCACCACTTTTTCTTAGTTCTTTAGCTTTTTTAGCATAATATTTTATTGTGTTAAACTCCTTTGCAATTTTTGTACAGCTCCATGACTGTAAAAATCTAGATACCTTCATATACTTTTACCTTCATATAATCATTACCTTTCAGACCTATAAGTTTGGCTCTCAGTCCTTTCATTGAATATTCTTATTCGTTTACATGCAATTTTAAATTTTTATCTAAATTTTCAACTGCATTGGGTTGAATATAAAAGTTAGTAAGCTTTGAAATATTATTACTGCTTGCATCAGCAGGATTGCAAATTTTGTTTTGAGATATATTACTGAGTCATTTAAGTCAACACCCTACTTGGCAATCAATCATTGCATATAAGAGAATCACATGATAGAAGTAGCTTTTTTTAAAATAAAGCTGCTAAAATTTTTCTCAAGTTGGATCCCTTATGGTTTAGCATACTTTCGTCTGCGTATGGATTTATACATCTATCGCAATGCAATCTATCGGTCACGTTGAATATTTAAAATTTATGCTTTTTAAAGGTAAAGTTACGTAGTTGTCAAATAATGAAATGCATAAGATACTCACTATTAAAGCTAGTTGGAAAAACAAGTGATGTTTAAATAATACACTATCTGATATATTTTACAAAAAGTTGTAATGATTTTATCTAATTAACTTTAAAAACTCATTTCGCACATTTTAATACTTCATATCACGTTGAAACACTCTATAACAGATATTTACATAGCAAATTGGTATTTTTTTTTCTTTATTTTTCTTCAAAATTTTGTTGGACATTAATTTAAAAACACAATTAAAATGAACAATTTCATTGCTTGTGCAAACAAAAAAAAAGCAATAGAACTTTAAAACTTTACTTCTTCTATAAATAGTTTTAAAAAAACTTATTAAACTCGTTCGTTTATCTGATAAAATGGTGGTGATAAGAATCAAATAAATACTAAGTTTGTACTAGCGAGAGAATACATCTTTATACTTGATTCTGTTAGCGTGATTTGAGACACATACTTGATTGAAAAAAGATTTTTCTCTTTTATTAAACTTATAATACGATTGTAGAACAAGTCAGTATCAAAATTGGCATTAAACCAATATTTCACGTCATCGATAAATATTCCATCGAAAACATTTTTGAGTCAAAAAAAAGTCGTTTTCACCTTGTTACCGCGTGTTACGAGGGCAAGCACTAGGCCCGAGATACTCTTTGTACTTAATCTTGCTAAATGCGCAGACGAGATGAAACCTAGTCTCCCTAATAGGGCACCCTCATCCTTAAATCTAAACAACAAAACACCTGAGATCAGGAAAAGTATAGAAAGGGTAATAGGACTAAAAAATTATCCTTCATACATATTTTATACCTTTTCATTCTGTCGTTTGCAAATACAAAAAAGCACAACATACTTAAACTTTTAACCTTTCTAAGAGTATTGTATCTTAATAGTATAGAAAATAGTAGTTTTCCTACGAGTTTGAAAAGTCTTTGTTTGCGAACCGAGAGGTTTGCGGCCCGAGCCGAAGGCGAGGTCTGTAACGAGGTTCGTGAAAGAGACTTTCCGAACGAGTATCGGAAAACTGCTTTTTTGACCATGGAAAGACGAGCCTCCCAAAACCACCCGAGGGCAGAAAATATTTTTTCGTCTTAAAAATTAACCGTTAAAAAAACTGCGTGGCAGTAAATACAAGTAACTAGTCAAAGAAGCCTTTACACATTAAAAACGAAAATTTAAAACATTTTGGTATTGCACACGATTTGCAAAAGTACGTGTCCTCCTTTAGCAAACAAATAGGCCAAACAGCGTTTTGAGATCTTTTAAGGTTCGTTAAGCGTATGAAGTTTGATTTTTTACAAAATGACTTAATTTATAATAATTAAAATGCTTAATATCATTAAACTAGTTATGAACTTTGCAACATGGAGTAAGAATATTTGATATATCTAAAAAAATTACTCCATAAAATTAACGTAACCACAATGGATCAAAAAAGTTTTAGTTTTAACAGTGACATTTTCATTGAGTGTGTAATATTGATCATTCATCAATATACTAAATCATACGCATTTTTTTGCTCTTTCAAAAATTTTTTTTTTTTACTTCATTACAGCGAAAAAAACAGTCCCTAAAATTATTCAACTAAGTTATCGAAATAAGAGGTGTGTAAAGAGCTAGCTCTGATTATTATTTCTTCAATATTTATTACGTTAATGCCATATCTGTTTAAAAAATGTCTTTTAATTGCTTAAATGTAAAACTTTTTACTATTTTCAAATTAAAATAAAATCCTGACATTGCAGAATATTAAAAAAAAAAAAATTAGCTCGACGATATAAGTAACATGCAAATATCTGATTCAAAATTAATATTTTTATCTAAAACAAGAGTTTCACTGGTAATACATTTTTTTTTGGTAACAAGTATGTTGTGGCGTTAAAAAGTATCTCCAATTTATTTATTGTCATTAAATGTGAATGCATAGTTTTTGTTTTCCTAGATTGTCAAAAAATCAAGCTAAAAACCTTAAAATCACGATTTTTACCTTTTTTTTGGTGTTGGAAAAAAATGATTACCTTGTATGGTGTTTTGGAAGTAGTATATTAGTTAAGGGACCTCAAATGCATATTCTTAAAATTATTTTATATCAAGTAACCCATTTTTATACCTTATAATTGCATTAACAAGTTTTTTGCACAACGCTACGTCACATAACCTATATCTGTGTGGGATGTGATGTGTATGTAGCCTATGAATCGGCTTGAGGTGGCAGTCCCATGGCTGCCGTGTCCAGGAGTTAAGGAAGGAGGTGAAGTAATTAAACGCTTGTTAACATTAAAAAGAAAAGGTTTAATATTCAATAGTAAGAAAGGGCTTCCCAAAGAAGCTACAAAATGTGTGCTCGCAGAGACGGTCTCTGCTCGCGCAATGGCCTGCACGGCGAGCAGAGACGCTGGAGAAAGAGAAGCGAAGGAAGGCTAAAGAGCCTACTCTTTAACCGACGGTTGCGCAGCATGGTCGGGTTCCCACACTACTCCCCCCTTAGACAGAACAAGTAAAAAGAAAGTGGAAAGCTGTGGCCATCACAAACTGATATAAGTTACATGAATAATAAAAAAAAAATGTTTGAACGCAGCTTGACAAAAACATTACTGTTTAAATCGCAGTACAACACAAATTGGATTATTTTTACTTAGTTACAATTAACGTTGGAAACAATTTGTTTTAACGAAACAGAGTCTTGACACATAAGAAAAAATAATAATAATAATTTACAGAGTGTGTGTAACTACGCTATGGCCGCGCAGGTGTAGGCCATTGTAAAGTTGTAAGACTCAAATGATAAATATAATTACAAAATGTGTTTAGACACTATTTAAAGTCTATGTAGATTTGACTAATGATAAATTAGACGTAAAACATAAACGTTGCTAGCGCAAGTTAAGAAGGTATTTAAAAGAAATTTTACAGACTGTTTTCACAATTAACATTGACTTGACAATAACACAGATATTAAAAACTACAAATTCGCAGTCTCTGAGTTACAAATCGGCCAACGCAAGGCACTTTGGTATGATTAAACATTAAATGTAACGCATTTTACAGTAATAGTATAACTGGGTAAATATAAAATGACAGTTAGCGTTAAATAAGCTGAGACTATATTAATTAATTTTCCTTAATATTAGCAACCAGGTAACGAAGAAACTAAAAAACAAAGTTACTTAGAACTATTAATGGATGTGCTGAAATGAACTTTTTTGTTGCATTGTTTATTGCATGGATAGGTTTTAAGTACAGTAGTGGTCCTTGGAGGCAGAATGCAGGGTGTGGTAAGATCCACAGTGGGTGCCTCAAGGTCCTCCGGAGCAAAGTAAGCTGGTTTGAGTTGTTCTGTTGAGACAACTTTGTGTGTACCGTTTATATCTATTTTATAGTCGAGGTCGAAAATTCGCTCGATGACTTTGTAAGGGCCCAAGTAAGGACGTTCAAATGATTTGGCAGCTAGGTTACGACGAAATGGTGTTCAACGGGCACTGGTTTGAGTGTTCTCATGTGTTCCCTGTAGTCCTCAATAAAAATTTGAGGATTTGCGAAAAAATTGTCAGGGATGAAGAATTCACCAAGCAGGCATAAGGTTGTACCGTATAAGAACTCGGCAGGGCAGGCTTCCGTGTCAGTCCGTACTGCGGTGCGGAGGCCAAGCAAAACTGTGGGGAGAAGTTTAACCCAATTAGCATCATTGTGACACATGAGTGCGGCCTTGAAACTGCGATGCCAGCGTTCTATGAGCCCGTTGGCAGCTGGATGGTAGGCAACATTTCTTTTGCGCTGGCAGCCTATGAAGGAAAGGTAGGCGTTAAATTTGGTGGATTCAAATTAAGATCCCTGATCTGTGGTCACAAATCATTGGGCACCGAAGCGAGCGACCCAAGTCTCTTGGAAGGCACGAAGGACCATGGAGGCTTGAATGTCCTTGAGAGGGATAGCCTCCACCCTACGAGAGAAACGGTCTATGATGGTTAAAAGGTACGAGAAACCCTCACAGGTCTTAAGAGGACCAATGATGTCCATGTAAACATGACAAAATCTGTCGTCTGGAGCTATAAATTGACTGGATTAGTTCTTAACATGACGAGAGACCTTAGATTGTTGGTAATCGAGACAGCCATGACACCAAGATTTTGTATTTCGGTGCATGTTGGGCCAAACGTATCTTTGACAAATCAGTTGATCTGTAATTTTAGCGCCAGGGTTAGAAGAACTATAAAAAAGATCAAAAATTTGTTTACGTAAAGCTTTTGGAACGTAGGGACGAAGAATTTTGCCCGTGAGGTCGCAAAAGAGACGAAGATACTCGTGACCTAGTTTGATGCTTTTAAGTTTTGATGAGCAGTCTGAAAACTCGAGGAGTGACTTTAACTTGACGTCGTGCTGCTGATGCTGAACAAGTTCGGGCATCTCGATATCAGTAGGTAGGCGAATCATGTCGACGCGAGAGAGAGCGTCTGCTGCGACATTATCTGTGCCGGGTAAATGTTCGATCTCTGTGGAATATGAAGAGATGAAGCACAGCTGTCGACACTGACGAGGAGAGGCTTTGTCAGCCTTTTGCGAGAAAGCATAAATCAGGGGTTTATGGTCAGTGACGATTTTAAAGCACCTACCCTCAAGAAAATATTTAAAGTACTTTATAGACGTGTAAATGGCAGTGAGTTCCTTGTCATAAGCGCTATATTTGCACTGAGCTGGAGAGAATTTTCGCGAGAAGAACGCTAAAGGGTGCCAAGTTCTATAAGTCAACTGCTCGAGGGCTGCACCCATGGCAAAGTCTGAGGCATCGGTTACAAGACGCGTAGGAGCAGTGGAAGAGGGATGCACGAGATGACAAGCATTAGGAAGACTATTTATAGTGTCCTCAAAAGCCTTGATGGATTCTTCCGCCCAATCTATTAGCTGGCGATCGTATTTTTTAAAGTCGTGCGTGAATGCATAGAGAGGAGCCTGAACAGATGCAGCATTAAAAAGGCTGTGGCGATAAAAATTTACAAGGCCCAAAAACCTTTGGAGCTCGAGGACCGTCTTGGGTCTGGGGAAATCAGCAATTGCCTGAATTTCCTTTTTGCACGGCCTTGAGCCATCCTGATCGATGAGGTGGACAAGAAAAACGATTTCCGATTTGTGAAATTCGCATTTGGCTAGATTGAGGCGGAGGCCGAATTTTTTGAGACGTTCAAAAACCATCTTGAGATGAGAATCGTGTTCCTCGGGAGAGGAAGAGAAAACTAAAATGTCATCAAGATCAACAAAAATAAGGTTCAGATCACTGAAATCCTGATTAATGTATCTTTGAAAGGACTCCAATGCGTTGTGGAGGCCAAAAGGCATGAAAACATACTTAAACAAACCAAACGGGGTCGTGACTGCAGTCTCAATAATGTCCGTAGGCGCGATAGGGATCTGGTGATAGGCTCTGTAAAGGTCAAGTTTTGAAAAAACTTTTTTACTCTCTAAGAGAACAGAATATTCGTGAAGGACGGGTATGGGGAACTTATCGGGAACCGTGCGAGAGTTTGGATGGCGATAGTTCCCGCAGATTCTCCAAGAGCCATCCTTCTTACGCACCATGTGAATTGGGCTGGCCCAGGGGCTCTTGGAGTAGCGGCAAGTACCATTTCTGACAAGCTGCTCGAATTCCTCTTCGGCTATTTGGTATTTTTTGGGATCGAGACGACACATGCGTTCGGTGACGGGTGGACCGTGAGTTTCTATATGATGAAAAACGTCTTTAGCCGTTATAAACTAAGCCGGTTTTTCACCTGTGACTTTAGGGAAGTCAGCAAGAATTTGAGAAATTTGAAAGCTAGAGGAAAAGAGACCGACTATGGACGAGTTGGCCTCTCTGAGACAGCCAGTGGAATAGAAGTTCGAGTGAGGGTCAATGAGCCTGTGGCGCGAAACGTCAACGGTAAGACCATAAAAGTGCAGGAAGTCTGCCCCCAAAATAGGGCTAGGAACGTTGGCATGGTGGAATTTTCAGGGGAAACGGCGTTTCAAGTTCAGATTAAGCGCTAGGTCTACCTCACCGTAAGTGTGGATTACGGAATCATTGGCTGCAAACAATTTAAAGTCAGTGGGTCTAGCTGAAGGATCGGTCTTGGGCAGCAAAGAGATTTTTGCTCCTGTGTCAACAAAAAAAAGAAAACCAGACGAGGTGTCGTGGATATGGAAGCGTCTTGTTACAGAAGAAACCTCGCTCGAAGCTTCCATGTGAGGAGGAGAAGCTAGTTTTCCTGTGCCTTAGGCCAAGAGCAGTTGTCCTTACAGTGAAAAGCCCTAGCACCATACTTACGATGGATGTAGCAAAGACCATCAGAATTGGGGCTGGGGTTGGACTCAAACTAAGTAGCCTTGTCATTATTGCAGCGAGAGTGGTCGTTACGATTACGCGACTTTGAGCGGCCGTGGGAGGGGCCGATCCAATTTTTACCTATAAGGAGATCGACACTTTTTTTAAGGTATCAACATTGTTTGATAATTTTTCAAAAAGCTGAAAGGATAGATTATCCATGGACGAAATCGAAAGGTTTGCTACCGGGCTAATGGGTCGGGTCGTGGCTTGGGCATGAGTTTTGACTGCGGAGATATTCATGTGTTCGGAGGCGAGGGAGTCACAGTACCTGTCTGCTGCCTCTGCTAAAGCTGTCAGGGATGTGATATTATGGATCGAAAGGGCTGCGCGACAACCGGGAAAAAGTTGCTCCAGGAACACGATCCTGAGGACCTCCTCCCCACATCCTGTCTCCAAGGCATTCATTCTGCTCAAAATCATGGACGGTTTGCCTTCTAGCGAAACCTGGTTGCGCAAAAGCTGACAGAGACGCTGTTCCGACGAGCCCCCAAAAGTAGAAATTATGCGTTTTTTGATTTGCTCGTTAATATCTGGAGGCCTTGGATGCAAATTTAATAAATCAAGAATTGTTAGATGTATTGTTGGCGCTCGTAACTGAATTATTACGCATGCGCAACAGCAAGAAGACGAGACGCTGTGACGCTGCACTTCAGCGTCAAGTAACTTTGGTTTTTACTCAATCTCGCGCAGTCAGCCAGTCTGTACACACACGCATTCTCTGTCTTCGCTTTTTTTTTACGTTTTAGCCTACCTTTTTCTGTTCGTTTATCCATTGTACTTAAGATAGTAAAGTGTAAAGATAGTCAAACCTTAAGATAGTATAAATAAACGTTTTTAAGTTCAATTCGATATTTGGAGTGTGTTTCATTCGCCAAGTCACCCGCCTAATCCCATACTGCTAACAGGTTATGGGCCCTAATTGGTAGTGTGGGTGTGAAATCTGTTCGATCGCGTCTTGTGTTCTTCTTCTCTTTTATTTTCTTTTTCCGCTCCACGCTTGAGCTTGTCGCGCGTTCTCTGTGTGCTTTCTTTTCACCTGTTTATTACGCGGGAAACGTAATGGTGGAAGCAACCGGGAGCTCTGTGTCGGGCAGCGAGCACTGCGAGATGGAAGAGCTTGGCAGTCCTCTCACCCCGACTACCACCATAGCGGCAGAAGAACAGCCCCAGGAGGCAGCAGATCGGGATCGAGATGGAGCAAGACAGCTCACTTAAGATTGCATGATTGAGATTCCCTTGATTGGAAGGCTTTCCTTTGTTTTTACGGAGATTCGCAGATCTCGAGAGAGCCGGCACGCGTTTGTTTATGTGAGGGAGAGGCCCGCATCGTGACAAACGAAGCGCGTTTCTTGATAAACCTGCCAGTCACCGCCAAGGGGGACGCCTCGAGGCGAGGAGGGGTTGCGCGTCTTGGTTATGGCTTGCGTTCGGCTAAACTGAGTGTGCGCGTCCTCCCATGCTATGGCTGGTGGTGCGCGTCGCAGTAAACGATGTTGATCGGCTATTTTAATTCTCTCTCTATGCATGTCACACATGATGCTAGCGCCATTTTCCTTCGCATTTACTTACACCCGATCTCCGTGTCACTTCCACAAGAAAACTAATAGCCTAACGCGCACGATAACGAAATATAAAATACTTTTACCTATTTATTCCCTGTTAATTTTAGGTCAAAATGCCCTCAATATGCTAAATGACGCATATAAAAAGATTGAAGACGATCTAGGGGAACTAGACGAGGTGGTAGTAACTCGTAAAAACAACCAGGCCATATTTTCCGTAAATAATGAAACTGTTGCATACATGGGAGGAGATGCACATCGCAATCAAGATATGTTAGACCTGTTTAATTTGATAGAAAAATGTGCTGGACAAATTCGACTCGTCCACAAACAGCGTATTCAACGCAAAGGTTCTAAAGATGGAAAAATAAATTTGATTGATACCTCATCTAAAGATAAGAATGAAGGCCCTAAAGATAGAAAAATAAATTTGAGTAATATCTCATCAAAAGATAAGAACAAAGATTTGAGAGATAGAAAGAAAAATTTTACTGATAATTCAACTCCTAACAAGGTTAAAGATTTGAAAAGCAAAAAATTTAGATTCAATTGATAGCCAATTTAGAGACCTGCAAAATAGGAAAGATAACCTAAAGGAAGAGCTAGATAGATTACATAAAGAAATGGCGCATGCAAATCATAAACTTAAGAAAGAACTAATAAAAAGAACAGGTCAAAACATCAAACCTAAAGAAATCATATACTCATGAAAAGAAATTACAGAAGCCTCAAAGAAAGACATCGAGGAGATTAGGAAGCTGATACAACAAGAGAGGCATCAGCAAAGCTCCTGGATGTCGATGAGGTTTGAGGTTGTTGCTTTACAACATAAGAAGGCCCTGGAAAAGGAAAGAGAGGAAAATAGGAGGGCTCAAGAGGCAATTCGAGCTGAGTTTGAGCAGCGTCTAGCCACTCAACAAAGAAAGATGGAGGCTCTTGAGCGAGAACTGGCCAGGAGTCGAATACAAGAGGTAAATAAATTTACCACATCTACTCCAGGACCTAAATTAAGTTAACAAATAATTAATTTAAACTCCGACTCCATTGATAATTCACTGACGTTTCAACGCGCTGCACCTAATGATAGTCTAAAGATAGAAGTCATTAATAAAGATAGCCTAGGGTGTTTTAATTATTCCCTCACTAATGCAACAAATATAGAATTATTCTTAAAACAATTGCAGTCAGAACTAAAAAGTCAAAAATTGCTTCACACAATTTATTCAAAACTGTAAGCCACTATGAAAATTACTCAAGAAAAAATGGAAAAAGATAAAGAACAGGCCCTAAACGTAATACTAGGTAGGTTGTCCCTAGATTACCAAAACAAAGTATATCACATTACTGATCCATCAACAATGATACAAAAAATTGAAGATATCAAAAGGGGTGACATAAAGATGAGCGCATATCAAATACGTAACAAAATACATTCCATTAGATTCGACCCCAAAAAGCAAAATGCTACTAAATTTTGTGAATTTTTTGATGGATTGGTAAGAGATTTTGAATTAATTAGTAAAACTAACAGTTTCCCTGAAGATGAGAAAAGAGATAGTTTCTATCATGCAATTATCAATGGAGTACCGGATGTAAAAATAGCCGATTTTAACAGGCTGTTTGAAAGCGAGGATGGCTTGTCCTTTAAGAACTTAAGACAATATATCCTGAAACAGGAATCAGAAGGATCACTTCCACGACCAACAATGGGTGGAGCAAGCCGAGGTGGGGCAAACGCAGGGCCGAGTCGAGGTGGGACCGGGACCAGTGCTGGGCCAAGCCGAGGTGGGGCAGGCTCTCGACCAGCCGCCGTAGCTGCTGCTAACGTGGCCACCGCCAGCACTCTGTGCTACGAGTGCAACGACAACGGGCACTACGCAAGAGACTGCCCGAAAAAAGGGCAGAACCTTAGGCGGTGCTACACCTGCCAACGGTTCGTACAGAACCTGCGAGAGCACATAGGGAGGTGCAGAGGTAATTCTAACAAAAGTAACGATTGGGATTTTAAACGCAATACTGGTGGTGGTAACAATAAGAATAATTTTAAAAATAGTAATAAATGGAAGCATGAAAAACAGCATACAAATCATAACAACAAGAAAGCCAAGGTCGATAACAAGAAACAAGGCGAAGAAGGTAATAATAATGTAGAAATACTGAGGTCTAATGCATGCAGTGGTTTGTTTGCTGTTAACCCCGAAACTTTGCTCTCTACGCGCGCGGAGGAAACACGAGATAGCGGTTGCGAGAAAATTGAGTTCGTAGCAGATTCAGGCGCCACAGAACATTTTGCTAATTCTAAATTCTATTTCAAAAATTTTAATGGATGTAAAAATAAATTGATTAAATGCGCAAACAAAGATTCCTCCGCGGACTTGAGAGCGGAGGGAGAAGGGTGCGTTTCGGGTAAAAATAACCAAAACAAGATAATCCTAGATAGAGTTGTATGCGCTAAGGCACTTGCTGGAAACTTGCTGTCGCTCCGCCGTTTTGCTAAAAGGGGCATGAGTATATACCTTAATAACACAAAGCTAGATATATTTGATCCGCGTTCCAATAAAACTATAATTTCTGGTGTCTACAAGAGCCCTTACTGGAAAGTAGAACTACTGCAAGATGGCCAGAGCACAAGTAATAATGAGAAGTGCAAAGAAATTATAGACTGCTTAATGGTAGAAAATCCCCTGAAAGCAAAGACTGCGAAGGTTCAGCAAGTCAGCACTAATGATAGGAGCTGCCCTGGAATCTCAAGTAATGAATCGGGACGAGCTGGTCCACACAGCTCTCATCAAAGTGAGTTTAAGAAAACAATTAAAGATAGAAAAATCAATACTTGTGATGATCTTGTGATTGGTGAGATTCCAGAAGCTCAAAGCCTGTTTACAGAAAAGTACAGAACATTTGAGAGAAATAATAGAGCCATGCTCTGGCATGTAAGATTCGGACATGCCTCAGCAGAATATCTCAAGGCACTACAAAGAAAATATCCGGACAATAAAGATTTGAATAAGGTCATCTTCGACAGCTTAATTACAACATGCGAGGTGTGCCAAGTCGCTAAAATCAAGAGATTACCTTTCAGTACTAAAAGAGATAGGGCAACTAAACCACTTGAGATAGTTCATGCTGATACAATGGGACCGATTAGCCCATCTACCTACCCTAAAGGATATAAATTAATAATCGTCTACACGGACGACTACTCAAGATTGACTATGGCATACCCAGTGAAGACAAAATGCGAAGCAGGACGTTGTTTGGACAACTTTGTGACAAGCGCACGAAACCTGTTAGGTTTTGATGCAAAGATATGCTATCTTCGAACCGATCAAGGCACGGAGTTTACAGGAGGCCAAACGGTAGAAGTTCTCCAGAGGTTGGGAGCAGAACTTCAGTTGGCCTGTCCAGACACTCCTCAGCACAATGGAGTCTCGGAACGAGTTAATCGTACCTTGCAAAACAAGGTGCGAGCCTACATGTACGACTCCGGGCTCAGGAATAACATGTGGGACTTAGCCCTGGGTAGTGCAGTATATGCCTACAATCGGACACCTCACAGGTCTAACGATATGATAGCCCCTGTAGGAAAGTTTGCGCCCAATCTGAAGATAGACATAACCCAAATCAGAAGATTTGGCTGCGTCGCTTTTATCAAGATACAAAGGAATACTGGAACCAAATTCGGTCCACAAGGGATACGAGTCGTGCTGATTGGTTATACTCCCACTGGCTATTCTTTCTTAAGACCTGAAGATGGAAAAATTTATGAGAGTCGAGACGTAAAATTCCAAGAAAGACTGGTGTTCAGAGATATCTGGGGAAAGGACAAAATAGCAAACTGGGGAAACCACAAGACAGATATTAAACAAGATAAATGGTTTGTTAAGTTTGATAAGGCTAGCCCTAAAGAGTCATTGGAAACGGAGGGAAAACCAGTAGTCAAGAGAAAGCGCGGTCGGCCCAAGAAAGTTGAAGATCTTGATCGAGAAAGCCCTAAGCAACTCGCTAGACTAAATGATACCAGTTTTGCAGGAGCCATCGACACAAACAAGTTAAATAAATTGCTCCAATCGAAGGGCGATGTTGACTGTTTAATCGCAGAATTTGAAGATGAAATGTCACATGCCCTGATTGCTGGACTGAACAAAGATCCCGCAAACTACAAAGAAGCTGTCGCATCTCTGGATCGCGATAAATGGCTCAGAGCAATTGATGAAGAACTGGAATCAATGCGGAAAAACCAAGTGTGGAAACTTGTAGAAAGACCAACCGTGAACGCTGAAAGTGGCAAGCCCAACATCATCGACTCTAGGTGGGTCTTGAAGAAAAAGATAGATAAAGATGGAGACACGAAGTTCAAAGCGAGGTTGGTGATTCGTGGTTTCAAAGATAGGAACAAGTACGATCTGCAAGAAACCTATGCCCCGGTGTCTGGTTTGGCCCTGGTAAGATCAGTAATATCAATAATAAATAGATACAATCTGGAGACTTGCCAACTTGATGTAAAGACAGCTTTCTTAAATGGATCTATCAAAGAAGAGATATATATGGAAATTCCTGAAGGCCTGCTTGATGTTGACAGTTTTAAGAAAGCTCAGGTTTGTAAATTGAAGAGAGCCCTTTATGGACTTAAGATCAGCTCAAAAAGATGGAATGAGCGGTTTCGCGAGACTGCATCTAAATTAGGACTACGGTCACATACGAGCGAGCCCTGTCTATACACATGGAGAGAAGCCGATAACTTTCTAGTCCTGATCCTATACGTGGATGATATGATGATAGCCAGCAATTGTGCAGGCAAAATGAATGAAATTAAGACGGATCTGCAATCTGAGTTTGAGATGTCAGATCTTGGCGAGGTTGGCACATTTTTAGGCATCAAAGTGAAAAGAGATAGAAAACTTCACACAATTTCACTGACACAAACACCATACATAGATAAAATGTTAGAGAAATTTGGATTCAACGAGTCAAAACCCCAAAGAACACCAATGGTGACAAATCAAGTTTTAAATCGGCAAAGAAAAGATAGAGAAGATTCTGAAGATGCTAGAGAGTTAAGCACAACGATAACGAGAGTAAATGTGCCGTACAGAGAAGCAGTCGGTAGTCTGCTGTATTTAGCCAACACAATTAGACTAGACATTTCATACTCGGTGAATGTACTGAGTAGACATCAAATCAGCCCAACTGAAGATGATTGGAAAATGGTCAAACGAGTATTTCGATATTTACAACACACAAGGACTCTAGGATTAACTTACAGAGGCCGTAAAGATGGATTAGAAGCCTATTCAGATGCGAGTTTGGCAGACTGTAAAGACTCAATAACAACAGGCGGATATCTCCTAAGGCTCTATGGGGATACAGTTGCTTGGAAAACAAGAAAGCAGAATTATGTTGCTATTTCAACCTGCGAAGCAGAATATGTGGCAATGTGCGACGCAAGTCAAGAATTGATTGGATTGGAACACTGTATAAGTATTATATTGTCTCGCACCTTGTTGCCCGCGGATTTATGGTGTGACAACAAAGCTGCCGGAGCAAGTGCTAAGATAGATGGTGGCAAAAGGCTGAGACACATGACCGAGATAAAGGCTCACTACGTTAAGGAATGTGTATCCAGAGGAAAAATAATTGTGAAATGGATTCCATCCAAGGAACAACTAGCAGATATCTTCACAAAACCCCTGCCGTTTGAACTGCATGAAAGACTAACGAAAGAAATTTTGAATGTTAATTAGCGTAAAATGCATGATAATTAAATTTTGATTTGAGATAGTAAAACTAGTAAATTAATAATAGATAAACAATGATGGTAGACATGCTGATTAATGTATTTTCTGTGTATGTTTTAGCTCGTCGGAATCAACCACAATGAGTGATCCAGAAGCCCACGTGCTCCGCATCATTGGCTGATTAAAAACCCATTTATATTCAGTGTTTACGTCAAAATATATCATTTTCTTTCATTTTTAATAAATTCAGATGCGAACGGGAGGGAGTGTTAGATGTATTGTTGGCGCTCGTAACTAAATTATTACGCATGCGCAACAGCAAGAAGACGAGACGCTGTGACGCTGCACTTCAGCGTCAAGTTACTTCGGTTTTTACTCAATCTCGTGCAGTCAGCCAGTCTGTACACACACGCATTCTCTGTCTTCGCTTTTCTTTTACGTTTTAGCCTACCTTTTTCTGTTCGTTTATCCATTGTCCTCAAGATAGTAAAGTGTAAAGATAGTCAAACCTTAAGATAGTATAAATAAACGTTTTTAAGTTCAATTCGATATTTGGAGTGTGTTTCATTCGCCAAGTCACCCACCTTATCCCATACTGCTAACAAAAATGGACTTCTCTTTTAAAGTAAACGTGGCTAATAGGCGGGTATTATCGTGCCAGTTTTTATTTTTCAAAGTTACATCCTATATACCAATATTAGGAAGAAATATACTGACAAATCTTGAGTCGAATGCTCTTCCTGCACCTAATATCTCTGATTTCAAATTTTTTTTTTTTATTCTATATTATAATATTGTCTGGAGATACAATAACCTACTTCAAACGAAAAATAGCGCTTTTGTAGTAAAAAGTGTAGAGTTGTACCATGAACTCTAAATATCTTTTTTTGTTTATATTACTCGTTTTATAATATTAAATCTTGAAACTTTTTAAAATAATTTAAAAATGCAATAAGCAAATTTAAGTAAACAAGATTTCCTAAATATTAAGATATCAGTTTTAGTAGTCTATTTTTAACATACGCCATCAGATTTTGTCTTATTATTTTTCCCAATATTACCTCTGATATAGTCATTTCCAGGGTTGCTTCACTTTGCAAAAATGTGCAAGTTTTGTCTACAAAGTTTGAAAAATTTCTGCTGCAACTTTTATCTCTCTAGATCAATCAGCACGTTATGTATTACGCACGTAGATTTAACGATCCATTTAATGATTTCAGGTGATTTTCCAATAGTTGTATGGAAAATGTGCCACTGCTGTAAAGCTTTGCCAAAAGAATTTTCTGCAACAACTTGCACTCGTGATAATTAAGTATTGTAAGTTTAATATGTTGTAGAAAGGTTTTAGCAAGAATAAGGTTTTATTGAATGCTTCATCAGAGGATGTGCACTATCTGTGACAAAAAGTAAGAAGCTACGATCTCCGAATCTGGCAATTCTTCAAGACTTAAAATATTAAATAGCTTTAACTGTAAGGCCTTAAAAAAAGTGAAGCAGTGAAATTTTTTCTTATCGCTGTGGTGGCCGTAGTTGCTAAAATCTATAAGAAAATATCAATAGTTGGCATCTACTACTGCCTGCAAAACTATACAGTGAAACTTCTTATAGTTAAGGTATAAAGTGCCAGCCTTCGCTAGCTTGTTTATTTTAACGTATTGGCCATTAGTTGCTTCCAGGCAATTAAGCATATTACACTCATCATGAAATTTTTTATTTATTCACAAAAAGTCTTCTTCGGATGAAATAGCCATCTGCAAAGGTTGCAGTGTCGTCCACACGACTTTCATACATTTTCTTAAATTTAACGCCACTATCAAAATACTTATGTGGAAGGAAAAAGTCAGCTGGCGTAGAACCAGTAAGAAAAAATTTGATAAATGTAAAACAAACATAGCTCAGCAAATAATCACAAGATCATTTTTTAAAGAAAATTTAATGTCAGTTACACTTAAAAAGTGGTGGGTAAAATTGTTGACAGTTAATAAAACACTTTAATAGTTATAACTACGTAAAATTTTTAGTAAATTTTCTTGAAATATTTTTTTTAAATTAACTTTTATACAATTTAATTATCATAAATATTACTGAAAGCATTATCATTAGAAAACAAAATGTTATCTTCAATAGTAAAAAATGGGAAAAAGAAAATAAAAAATTTTGGAACACAAATTTGTTTCTCTGAAATAAACGTAAAAAATTTTTTCGGCAGATAAAAAATGGTTGGTAAGAAAGGGAGATTTTTTAAAGAATCAAGTATGGTAGTAAAATTACTAGAACATATATTCTTGGTGTATCCATAAATTTTTCGTCAGGTAAAATTAGTTGAACATGAAAACATTAATTTTTTTAAAAATCTTTTGTCTTGGCTAACAAATAATCGGAAGTTTGAGCTATTATTTGTATACATTATTTTAATTTAACAAGGTATCTTCGTAAAACTAGAAAAAGATGCGCATACTTCTCAAAACACTACTTACCAGGATTAATTTCGTGCACTTAAATTCGTTTTATTTTATTCACAATGCTGGAAATGTTGACACTGTCATAAGCTAATGAATTATCTTCTTTTAACTGTCTCACTGAACCTGAATTAGAAGACATAATAAAGTATACTTAACGTGCGTGAAAGTAAACAAATTTTTAATAATCAAGTAATTTTAATGCAGAAATCGATGTTGGTGTACTTCCATCAACATTCCGTGCACGTTGAATGAAGATTTATACTGCATGCAACGTAACACCTTACTATCTCGAGAAAGAGTGCTTTGACATTTCACCATGTGCTTTTGAATAAAAGTTGAAGCAAATGACGATCTTTGAGGCTTGCGGAGCAGTTAAACTGTGTTTAAATATGTGGCGCTCTCTGCTACTCTGTGTCTCTTTCCTTCCTTGTCTTTCTTTTTCTCTCTCTCTCTCTCTCTTTCTCTCTCTCTCTCTCTCTCTCTTTTGTTTAGCTTGTTAAAGTTTCTTTGATAATGAAAACTGCACTTGCTCGATAATGAAGGGAGAACGCCAGCCGACGTTAAACCATTAGATACCATGAAGTTGTTCTATTAATTCATATCTTGACACTTTGTGCTGGTTCAAAAAAGGATAGAGTCCCTTTTGGGTAGAAAATCTTCTGCTTTAGACACCAGTATTTTAGTTTTTATTCTATTTTCTACATTAAACGCAACACTTGCAAAATAAAATTTGAAACACAATTTTTAGGGTGTTTAACAAAGCTTCCACATGTTTGAATATTTCTCCCATAATCTTCTAGTTTGATTACGTATTGTATCAAAAGTATCTCTTTAGAAATCAAATTTTAGATTCAGCCGATTTTTATTGGTCTACGTGGCCAGTGAAAAATATCACTAGTTGTAGTTAGGTAATGCCAGGGATAAACAGAGACATTGCTCAAATGTAGCTCGGTAATGCAAGAAGGGCAGGAATAAACGGTAGCCATGGTGACGCACGGTGGCTGAGAGCGATGAACCGTACGGCACAGTAGGGTTACAGTGAGCAACGGTGGGGCAACGATGCTCCATGACTATTGCGGTAACTTATGGCGGCCGAAGGTACACTACGGCAGGGTAATGGAAATCGTTTGGAGAGCAACGAAGTTCCATAGATATCGTGGTGACTCATGGCAGCCAACGTCCAAGTCACCACGGGCCGATTAAAGAATCACTCTAATCGTGGTAGCTCTAATTAGGCAGCAATAGATATGGCAATCAAGAAATACTGTACGATGGTGAGGAGTTCGTAGTGAGTAGGTGGCTTACTTGGATTGGAGATCCAAACAATGTACTGCAATACTCTTTTTCAAACGAGAATCTAGAGGGGACGAAGTACAACGCAACTGTACTAAGTGAGTAATGAGAACGAATTTCGTCGCTTTTCACTTTCTTACTCTCTTCTCTTTACAGGATCGTGGGGCCTGAATGGTTAGTGCTGACGTCAACGGAGACATACGTCTCGTTAATCACAAAGAATAAGTCGCGTCTGATGTACATGTTTCCAGAACATACTTCTTCCTTGCATTGTTGATTTAAAGAGAAGATAAGTAACATAGTGTTGCAGAGCCTATTGTGCACAGTTTTAAGAAATCGCTGAAAAATATAAAAAAAAGTAAAATCAAAGAGGAGATAGATCAAATCTCAAAAAGAATTAGAAAAAAAAAAAAATCAAAATGTTTATAGTTACCGTTTTTCCTTTTCAAGGAAGAAAGCTGTTACTTTCTCATACCTAAGTTTTATTGTCTCTCAACTGCTCTCTGGTAAGTAATAGTTTCAACTCAACAACAGGTTTAGTAAACATAAAACAGTCAGCTTTTACCTTAACCATATAAGCTTGTGTATCTGGACTGGAGTCAGTCTAAATTAAGCTCCATGAACTTGAAACCAGACTTTACTACTGCTTCCCAAATACCAACAACGTAAGGTGCATGGCAAGGAGTGAGATATTTATTTATTTCTAACCGCATTAACAGATGAATACACCTTGCAGACATTTATTAAAAGGCAGTAATGAACGATTCTACTGTGCAATCTTTCACGATTTCTTAGTAAAGAGCTTTAGTACTGAGATACATGAAGACATCGCTGTAACTCTTTGTGGAGCCTTTACCTTGGGTCAAAGATAATCTTATAGAGAAAAAGAGCTGGTCATTTATCTCTACCTTGGTAAAATCTCCCTCAACCTTGGGATGGGATTTATAGAAGAATGCGCTTCAAAGGCAGGTCACTCATGTGTTGCGCAATTTTTGAAGGCTGAAAGCGTCAACACCTTTGTATTTACTAATACAGCTGATAACGTATTGCCTATCATTTGTAGTCTTATAATTAGCTCTGAAAATGCTTATTATTAACTGAGTGCCACCACGCAATATTATTTGATGTAGAAATCTGACGATTAAGTTATTAAAATAATTATGTAGAGCTAGTATAAAAGGATATTTCTTACTTTTATTCACTAGTAAAGCACTTAACTGACCGCCAACTTAGAGAAGTCATTAACTCAGAATAGGCTTTGAGCTTGCTATTCTACTGTCAGATGGTAGAGGATCTCTCTCTCTCTATCAGGGGTCTCTAAAAAATTTAGACAGTGATGATAATCTACCCAAAAAAACGTAACATTGGTTAAGTCAGAATTATTAAGTAATTTGGTGGATGAGCGACAGTGAGCCAAGAGATAAATGAACTTAAGTTTTATTTTTTCGTTTACTTGAACAAAGGGATATACAGAGATCCCATGTTTTGTCATGCTGGCTTTAACCAGACATTTGTAAGTGAACCTGAGTAGGTACGAAGAAACTGCGATATCTTTTCAGCGTTAAATACCTAAGACACAGTGACCAAGGTTTTCTAGAAGGTTTTCTCATGGATCATATTGCAATACAAGCGTGTGTTGATATTTGAAAAATGATCATACGTCACAAGCGTAGTTTTTTTGCCACAAAACTTGATACTCTGACTATCGACTACCTATTTAGACACTATCGTCTTCGGCATGACATCAGGAGATGTTCAGAAAAGCTTTAAAAATAGCCCTAACGCTTCAGACGTTGTAGTTAATCTTTACTTAATCAATCTGGTGCTACAACAGTGGGCCAGAGAAGATCACCTTGAGGTATTTAGGCAGTCACATATGCTGGAAACTATATTAACGAGAGATTTTCGTTCATCGGTCCTTTTTAGGGACATTCAACGTCAAACTACCTTGCCAATAAATAAATCACAACTTAACAAAATTGAAAAAAAACAGCCTTTAGGGCTCACAAATTTTAAACTATGCCTATGGTAGCAAGAGGGACGTGAGATAATTGTAAAAATTAAAAAGGTAGTTGAACAGAAGATTCTCCTTGAAAAAAAATCAGAGTGCAAGACTCGGGGTCCCCCCGTAAGAACGAAGTTCTTGCATGTTTGTAAAAACGACATGTATACTGTAAAATACAAGGTTTGTAAGTACATGTAAGTCCAATATGTACTTTTTTGCGGGTTACGATGGTATATTTATGTCTTCCCTGTTCATTTGTCAAGTACGAAAGACTCAGAAACTTTTTAAAATAATTTTTGAGGTTTTTGTTGGGGAAAAAACAAGGAAGATATCCTAGATATTTGTGATGATTTGGCAAATACGCTATAGTTTTTCAACAAATTTTTTACCTCAATTTCATAGAAAAATATTCAAAACACTGAAATTTGAAATTATATCATCACATAAATCAGCACCTCTTTTTTTGTATGCCATGATGTTTTTACCCCTTTAGGAAATCTGTAAAATAGGTTTTTTTTTCCTATATCTTGCTTCCTTTTAAAGATATAGCATATTCCGTTATACTTGGAGGTTAAACCATATTCTAAATACCCGTTTAATTAATATTGTCTATCTACATCGATCTGACATAGATGCAAGAATTGTTCGTTTATGTTCTTTATTAAAATAATATTATTAACTAGTGTACAAATTATTAAGATTAACTACTATATTATGTACACAGGCATGCAGAAAAACATGTACACACTTGCACACTTAAAAGCAGAAAGTACACACACACTCTTCATACATGCACTCTTTCATAGTTGCATCCATTATTTTGTAAGCAAATTACACTCACATACAGACGTGCATGTATACATTGTACACAAAGACACTGCACACAGTAACACACCACGGCACGGGAATAGGAATATACCTAACACTACATTTGGCATGTACGTTTACGCTTGCTTTGTCTATTTATTTTATTAATTTTAATATTCAAGTTTGCCATCAGTTTCCTACTGGTTATGTGATTCTGAAACCTTAGCTTGGATGGTTGTGAGCGTCGTATGTATGCATGTCCACTAAAAAAGTGCTCCCATTTATTTAAATAACATACGTTTGCAAAAACTCATCTTGCAGTCAATTCGTAATTGAATTCTCTTTAACTTGGTTTTTTTTTTTTTTTTTTTTTTTTTTTTTCTTTTTTAACCAGTACTAATGGAAGTAAACGCTTTTTTCTAATACTTTGTAGCCGATGGAACCCTGTGCTGGATGGCTCTCTCCACCTCTCTCTCTCTCTCTCTCGGTGTCACCATTACTACTCTGTCTCCGTTTTCCCCCTCCATACAAATGCACGATTTTTTCTTACGCTTTTTGGCTCATGAGTCCCCATTTCTGATCGTCTTCATACACAGAAAATATACAGGAAATATGTATCCCACGATAAAGAACTTCGTTCTAAAAACGATGAGATTGATGGTTCATTGGGTAACCTCAATATTTATGATGGCCTTTATAAGAGACAGCGATGATACTTCCAGTCATTCCTTATCATTTGTTTCAATCATGGAGAGTGAGCTGTGGGTAACTTGACACTAACCCTTAAAGTCTCTGCATTCGGAGACCATGTGAAAGAGAGGTATGCCACTGGTCAAAGAACACGTCGTCTTTTGAACATTCTTTAGATAACTAACCGTTCACGGTTGATCAAAAAAGTGGGCCTGAGAAATACCTTTTCTATAGTAGTTTCACTGGGACGAACCACTGGGGAGGAGGCTGATAAAATTTTCAGTGAATGTGGCTGCCCAAACTCCTCAGAATTTTTTTTCTGGCTTGTTGTTGTAGAAAAATCTACACTGATAGCACCAGGTTGGTTAGAAGAACAGCCACAAAACTCTAAATGTTAGAGTATATGTTGCTCTGGCTAGACGTCTTCTGGTATTATGCTAGAGACTTTGGCGTCACAGCGCCTCTTACTCGTGGCACTTGGTCATCTAAGTAATGATTTAAAGGAACATACATTTTTTAAATATTTTTACATTCTTGAATGTTATTGTCTATGAAATTTATGTTTATTGATTTGTAAATATTCTATAAAATTTACGAAGCGTTAATAATTGACAGCTATTTCATTATAATTAGATGTGCAAGAATATTGTACAGAGAAATTTTTCCATAAAAAAATAGTTCGCTTTGTACCAACTAGAGATATTTTTAACTTTGGCCCTCTCTTAATCCAATAGGTATGCATATTTCTGAAAAAAAGGTATTAGTGGACAAAATATTTATCTTAAACTTAAAAATACGATTATCTGCTTGGAAAGGTAATGCAGGAAAACATTTAGCAATAACAATTATTTAACTACAGTTTCTTAAAATAAATAGTACTTAACAATAATATATTTAAAAACTATCTGTTTTTGTACTCTAGAAAATAGTACTGGTAATAGATAACCAAATTGTCACTTACATTTGTGTACTTATTTAAGTTATTCCAGGGCAAACAAGCTATTGTGATAAATAGCCGAAAAATTTCTTAACACATACTTTTACGGAACGAATTAATATTTGTCACAGACGTTTCACCAATTTTAACTAAGTAGTAATCGTTATCGTGAGCCGATAACTACAAAATTCATCAGGTGCACGATTCCGCATAGGACAAGGGGCGTGGGACGACAATGAAGGACTTATTATGGACGGTAGCTCTAAAGCGCCTGTCAAATATCTTTCTTAATTTTGTTAGTTGTTTTGACGGCAAGAATGGCTGTTTGGCTGATTTTTTCATTTTTTCTCTCATTGTTCATTTACCTTTTAGTTAAGATGGATGTACGAATCATAGGGTCTTGATTGTAGTTTTAAAGTTGATTCAAACAGTTGCTCAATAGAGAGAAGCTTTAAGTATTTGAATCTGTGAAATTCGTTATTGTATGAAACATTTGGTGCCGATACCCAGGACTCTTTAAGTCTGTATCCGAGAGCTCAAGGAGATGCCTGCCAATAAAAGGAAAACTACAACTGCTACAGTTTTAGTATCAAAACGATCTTGACAAGGAAAGGCATAACCACTACCAGGGGGGATATTCGAGCACGAGCGCACGGACGAACGAACAAACGAAAGAACGAACGACTGAAAAATGCAACGATTTGCGTGCGCACTAAGTAGGAGCTCTAAGAAGTGACTGCCAAGCTTGTGGGAACTTCAAATTGAGGATATGGCGCTAGACGCAAAAGTCCAGTTACCTCAACAGAACTTTATTCATAATCAATTTATAAATTAATCCCTAATTATTTACCTGAATAACCTAAACTGACTGACTGACTGACTGCTGGTCGCTTCGAAAATTAATAAAATAAATTAAACAATAACAATAGCGCCGATCACCACACAACCAAGTATGCTCACTAGTCACTTTTTTTATTAGCGAAATAATCATAATAACACAAGTGCCAATAACTACACAACTTGGGGCGCTTACTGGCCACTTTATTTCTGTATGAAAAGCAAATTTACTGTATATTTCCCCTTTTTTTGTGCGTCAAGGCATTTTAAACGACCTTGGATGAAAAAAAGCACGTTTATTGTAACACATTTTCTTATTTATATCAAAAGTATAAAAGTAGTCAGACAATATCCCCAGTCACATAGTTACAGGCAATTAATAATTTAATTATTACCTAACGAATCAAGAAAAAGACAAGTATGCACCCTGATTTGTTTTATTAATGACACTTTTGTCAATAACTATTATAGTATAAATAAACAAATCGGTCATTTAGTAACTTGATTTTCTAAAGAATTTTTTTTAACTTAATTACAGTTTTATAAATCAATTGACTAATCATTGCTCTAGAGTATAGGTGAAGGGTTCTTTACTGTAAATTATGGCCTTATAATTAAGAAAAGTGTACAATCAGCACCTAGAAAAACTCGGTTAAAATCCCCTTTAGTTATTATTATTATTAACCATTGTCCAATTTATAAAAAAATTGGACAATGAGCATTTTAACTTACTTTATTTCAGGTGCTCTTTAAACTAGATATTGCCTCAATAATGAAAAAAAACTGCCAGGGAGTATACTAATTACCTAAAAAAAATAAAGTTTTATAAATAATATTAATAAACTAGCCAACAACTACCATTAGTCATTTGTACAAACTGCTGCTGTTGTTATAAATGGTCTTATGTATAAACAAAGTGATCAGTTGATGCTTGAAATCACATGAATTATTTAATGGTACAAAAATATACACTATTTCTAAAGAAATTAAATCAAATATTTTATAAGTTATATTCATGTAAACTCCTGGATGTTACGCTTGTAAAAAATTAGTCACTGAGTTTCGAACAAGCACTACATTCTTAAATGTCTAAAGGTTTCATAATTTAAAGTCAAATTTTTTCAAGGCTGTAAAAATATCTTCTGTTTTAACTTTAAAGAAGAAAAAAAAAAAAATAGAGAGAACTATCTTTTTGCATGAATTCTAACTAATTTTTATATTTGGTCATAAGTGCCGTCAATTGTAACTTATTACTTATTGGCTAACTAGAAAAAAGTTTGCCACTTGGTAATTGCCGTAGAAATGAAGAATAAAAAAAGTTTTAGAAGACCTTAGAACTAAAAATAAATCGCATGTTAGGGGTTGCTTTTAAAGTTATCCTAAAGTACAGTTTAGACAATAGATTTGTTGTACCAGTGAGATGATCTGTTCATATTAAAAAAACTGTCACTTAGTTTAGAATACTGTTCATTGGATCTTTATCTTAATCCAGAATTATATAAGAGTCATCATGAAAATTTTATGCTCATTTTTTAGTCTAGTGTCACATTTCTTATAACGTTTGCAAGGGGGCACTTCTATTACCTAGAATTTATAATACACGCTTTACATTTATATTTATATTCTTCTATTTATTATATTTTCTTGTAATAAAAAATCCGTCTAATAGACAATTCAATAGTACACATTTTTTTTTTATATACATATATTTCATTTTATAAAAAATTCCTATTTGAAAACTCAAATTTGAACGCCGCGCGCGGGGAATGTGCGTCTAGTACGTTAAGAAAACGCTAGAGCGCGTTCACCCAAAGAAGGGAAAACCTGCTACTCAAAAGAAAATAACATTAGCATAAAAGGCACCAGTGTGCAATTCAAAGAGTTCCTCTTCCAGCGAGCCTGGGACGCGGTATATCCGTTGCTCACCCAGACCTGGAACTTTCCCGTGCACCGGTACAATACCGCGACGAGCACGAAGGGAGAGAAAGAGACAAAGTACGAAGGCCAATAGCTGAAAAGGAAGTGTGTACACCACCAACAGGTAACACCTCCACTAACCGGTATCTACTTGGACTTTCGGTGCTCGACCGCTGTAAGCGTGGAGACGGCGCATCTCCAAATAGTCGAGGCACTGGGGTTAGTGACCACGTTCTTAGGCGAAGTTCCTGGGTCGACAACTTGAGCAGTGCTCAAGACACCCAAGGGCCCTGAGAACGACCTAACCTTACGTGACTTGGTCGGATAGGTAGTTACCTATCACTAACTTTCCGCGGTTGTAATAAAAATTCGTATTAGTCTTACCCAACGTGTTTAAGCAGAGATATTAAGGAGGGAAAATTCAAATTGTCATTTATGTAAAATTCTCTATTAAAAGGGCGGATGAATTTTAAGTAAATTTTCGAGTATATTATATATTTTTTTCATTATTAACATAAATAATTGCGATTACTCAAATACTATTAATACATGTAAAAATTAAAGATATAATTTCCTTAGAATCATATGATTTAATAAATATAAGATACTTAAAAATAAATTGATTGTACTTATTTAAGCAAACCTTCCCCTCCACGTAAGATTGCGAGTTCCTTTTTATAGTTTAAGATAAAAACTAGAAAAATAGCTGTTAAGATTTGAAATCGTTTTTATAAACTGAGAATATTATCTGGACCCCAAAAAAGGGACAGGAATAAAATAAAAAAGATATTAGATTAGAAAAATATTGAATAAGTTAAAAAAGATATTAAATTATTAAATTAACTAAATTAAGGGAATATTCAGGAGAATTCAATAAAGTAATAATCAATAAACAATTGCTGTATATGGTGCAGGAATTAATTGATTATTCAACAGATAAATTTTGAAACTTGATAATAATTATTTTCAAGTATTGTATGTAATCGGCAATCTAAGCAATTTCAATCTTTTACACAGGGCAACGAACCCGCCCTCCGAAATTTAAACACTATCATTGTTTGTGTGTTGGTTTCTAATTCTAGAGTTTCCTTGGTACAGATAATATTCTTAGCCGATTGTTACCACCACAAATTAACCGGGGTTATACTCAAAGAAAGGGAAGTCGTACGTTTAAGGCTTATGCGAAAGCATTTACTGAATGCGTCTTAGGATATATCAAAAGTTAAAAGATTTATTTAACAGAACTTATGTAACAGCTGAAGTATTGTGGGTACGAACATTGGTCAACTAGAATGTTCTGTTGACACTACCTAAAGGAATCGTCTATATTCAGTTGCTAAACCCTCCTTGAAAGTTCGTTTTTTTATCCAACCACTTCCGAGTACCATCACTGCTCACTTGATGAGAAAAGTTGTATGTAATAAGAATCATCTCATTGAATCAAATAGCAATGTAATTTAAACCCAGCTAGCAAAACATCTCAAAGATGGTTTGAAACAATCATCTAATAATTTAATAATTCAAAAAACATTCTATCCGAAACGATATTTAAAAAAAAATCAATATTAGAAAACTAATTGGTCACGTTAAGTGTATGTGATTAAAAAAATTTCTAATTTATTTGTAACTTACAAACATAAAATTAATGTAAGCTGCCTGTAATAGTACATTACGCACCTCGTCAGCGTGGTTAAAAATGTTTCAGATGTCACATAAATAAACGGTTAATGTGATATCTGGGGGACTTTTTAACCTCCCAACGTGGTGCACATACGAGTTTATGTCATCTGGTGCCAAGTAAGTAAAAAATCCCGTCCATGTGGTAGGTGGTAATTCTTCCTTGTGGAGCGCCAGTGACGTAAGAACCTCTAATTGTAAACCAGATGATAAGACAATACACGAGCAAAACTTACTGCTCATCGCACAATGGAAAGGTTAGTCTCTCCATGCCAAAAATCTAACTCGTCGGTAATGTAGGACGTTATTGCATAAATTGGCTTTTAATGTTTTACCATCATGCTATTAACAATTTTTTAAAATTAATATCATGGTTAATTATCATCTTAAGAAATTTTTGAAAAAATCCAGTGTATTGTATTATCCTATAAACTGTTATGAGAATTTAATATGAAATATATGTTGCAAATGGTTAGAAAAAGTTGTTGTTGGTAAAGGTATTTAACATTATATAGTCCTGAAAAGGACCCATAAAATTGACGGTGGTATAGTAAACGTAAAGATTTATGATCGCCCGGAAAAGAGCAAGTAGTGATACTTTCGGTCAAAGGCCGATAATAGCTGCATCAGATGTGGCTCTGCCAAACTCCTTAAGTTTATTTTCCGTAGCATGCTGCTACATCAAGAGGTTTATTAACAGCATTAGGTTGGCCACCCGTAAGCATTGAAGCAAGTTGTGTCCTGGCCAGATGTCTCTGAGTAGTATATTCTGACAATGGCATTTAGAATGCCTTTTATTTGAAACATTTACTTATGTAGGCGATTCAGGGTGGAAATCTGCTTAGGTTGCTTGCCCATTCTAGTTTTTCAGGGTGTTGTTGGTAGCTGAGATATCCAGCTGTATGATCAACAGCTTTTTTCTTGTTACTCTGTCAGTGAACGACTATGGTGATTGTCATTTTGCTTGGGTATATTTTTACCTCATTCACTGACTTCTATTGCAGGTGGCGTGAATCTTTATCTATCATTATCTAGTGATTATATTGACATTTGAGATTTCACTTTTTATGTTAGCAAAACAAATATTTTTCTTATAGTGTGAGCTTCAGTTTCAGTAACATAGGCTTTGCCTGCATATGGGATTAACTTTAGTAATCACAATGCTTACAATTAGTTGAAATCAGAAAACATTTATTACACTTGTAATTTGAGAGTATTTGTGGTCCTACCTAGATATCCTAGAGAGAAGACGTACAGATTTACTATTGCATCTATCCAAATGTGTGTCATTTTGAATATTTATTGGTTTATTTTTTGATAAACTACGAATATCAACATTTTTTGTCATTTTAAAGTTTGATGATATTTTTACGCTTTATTTACTTGTAAGTGACTTTTTTTTGTTAATTTTGTATTTTGTTACCAAAAATATTCTTGTTATTTACAATGAGTTTTTAAAATAACATGCTATTTAATGTTTTTTCGTTTCAATTTTTAAATCTTAATGTGATTTTTGATAATTTTCTTGTACACAGTTAATGTTCTTTTATGAATGGATTACCAGTTCATTTCTTTGGATCAGTTAAATAAAAGGATTAATATGATAACTTTGATTTTCTACCTATTGATACTTTGATTTTAAACCACACATTTTGTTTTTCGTGCTATACATAAGCATTTTATGATGCACAACTAAACAATCTGAAATGTAAGTTGAGAAATTATTAAAATTTTTCATCCTAAAAAAAGAACTGCTAAATGTGTTTTTATTCTCATCTAAGGGTTATTGCATTTTTCTACTTTTGCAGCAACAATAACTGTCTACTATTTTTTTATTATAATAAGCTTCTTAAAAATAAAAACTGTTGTAAATAATGAAGTAGAAAAAAAAGTGCACTTATAACTAATATCACCTAAACAGTTTACTCAACATTGATTTAAATAGTTTGTTTTATGATTTATGTATTATGTTGTATGTCAAGTCGTGTGGCATCACGACGAAGTAAGTTTTAGAAAGCAGACGAAGCTACGGAAATGTCACTATTACTGACTTCAGATTAAAATACTCGAATTTTCAGACATCGAAAAAAAATTTGTTTTGCTTGGATGCCTGATGTTTTTTTATATTACTTAGTCTCTCTAATCCTAATTTATGGCTTAACTAAAAAAAAAGGGTTAAAAAGTTATTATAACAACGAAAACAAGGCAAGAAGATCTCAAAATGCTTAAAGCTTTTCAGGCTCAGACTTCGAGAAACAGTCTTATCGTTAAGTTAGCTGCAAGTCAAACTTTTCTGTGTATCATTGAGGTAGGCGTAATCTTAAAATAAATCAGAGCTACAATAGTGCGATATCAGATACAGATACTTCCTCATTTTGCAGTGGACACCACACAGCAATAGAAGTTCTCAATGGCTAACATTATAAAGGGCTTGCTTCTCGCCTGGAAGACTTGGGTTTGAGACTCCGCTCCCTCACTTCCTCTCCAGTCACTCTGTAACATTTTAGGTATGACCTTATCACGAAGATATCATATAAATCATTAAGTAGGCAACTGACACAATGCCCTTAACCGTGGCTAATAGATTTGTAGATAAAAGTAAAGAACAACGATGCCTCAGAAAAAAGAGGAAAGGTAGACGACTGTCATATTGAGATCATCTCATATACCATCAATGATACGGAAAATAGATTATTTGTGGTGAATTAAAGTTGTATATGTATGTATGCACTTAGAAGTACCCAGCAATTCAAAAAACAACATACAAGACATGGTGTTGCTGAGGTAGGATATGTACTCTACGATAAATATTGAATATAAATAAGAACTCACTTTCTAGAAGTTATTGATATCCTATGATCGTAACCCTACATTTCGTGTGCCTTGAAAGTAAACACCATAACTTTTGTATCTGAATAAGGATTTGTAATATATAAATTAATAATGAACAATAAGCTCAACTTTTCTGTAGTACTCTAGCTATTGATAATAAATTGCATAACACAGATGTAATAGTATCAACGTAATCTAATCAAGAAGATAGCAGACTCATTATTTTCCGGAATGCCCTGAATAACAAGCTGTAAGCTTAAGCCTCATTTAATTTAGCAATTGGGGTGTTGAATAGTTATACATTGACAATCAATTTTTTAAGTAGTAGTAAAATAGGATGTCTTCTAATGGAAACAAATGTTTAAATAGCTAGTACATCGCTCCAACAATTGTGTTTTTTTAGAATAAATAATAATTTTTGGTAAGAATTAATTAGTTATTACATAACTATAATTAAGAATATATGGATTTACTCAATACAGAAACGAGACCTAATGGTAAAAGCTAATTAAATAAGTGACAAACCTGGAATTTTTAATGCCTAAAAGTACTAAGTATTTTATTTAAAAGTTTTTTTTGAAAATAGCTGTACCCTGCTTATTTTCCTTTTCGTTTTTCCTGGTGCATGGTGGGATCTTAGTAAAAGCGCTTTTTAATTTTATCTACATGCACTACACGTATCTTATTTCCCTTTGTAATTTCACATTGTAACTTCAATTGTCTATGCCTGTTATTTTATATGGTTCCTCAAAATAGTCGTCGCACTTCTCTTTAGACGGTTCTGTTAATATATGAACCATCTTTCCTTCAATAAAGAGCTTACTATTTAGTTTTCTGTCATAATAATATTTAGATCTGTACTTATTTTGTACTTGTGTCATTGCAGCTAGTGTACTCGATTAAGTGAGTGACTGTTTTGTCTGTTCGTATGAGTCAGTGTTCGTTTGGACGCTCTCTGGGGACTTAAGAATGGTTGGGAATTTCGCTCGTTACCCGAAAATGAGTTTGTATGGCGCGAAATTTGTCAATTTGTGTTCAGCTGTGTTGTAGGCTAGCATGCATCGGGGTAGCAGCTCGTGTCCTATCTTTCAGTTTTGTCCAGATATGCTTTTAGGTATTCTGACAAGACGTGATGCACGCGCTCTATTGCACGATTGCTCTGCAGCCAAAAAGCTGTGCTGCTGAGTTTTTCTATTTTAAATAATCTGGCTACTTTTTTCATTGTCTTGTTTATAAAGTGGGTTCTGCTATCACACAATAGTTTCTTTGGGGCTCCGAAGTATGCAATAAATTTATTCATTATTGCTTCTACCGTTTCTGCTGTGATTACGCATTGTACTAACGCTAATGCAATGAATTTTCTTAGCCAATCTTAAATTGATTTAATGTTTGTACTTCCTTTGTCCAATAATTTATTTACTGGTCCGTAAAAGTCTGATAATGTTTTTCTAAATGATCTGCTTGGAGTGTCTGTAATTAACAAGAATTGTCTTGCTTTTACTCATACCAGTTTTTTCGTTTGACACGATGGTAAGCTGAGTGTAAATTGCCTGACGTTTGGTCTTATGTTTCTCCAATAAAAGTCCTTTGCTTATCTACTGTAGGCTTCATTCTTGCCCTTAGGTCCCCAATAATAAGCTCGTGATATTCTCTGATTGCGTTGTACCTCCCATTGACTGGTGGTACAGCTAAGGTATTTAGGTAAATTGTCGCTGTAATGTTTTTGTTTTTAACGATTTCTTTGAACTGATACTTTTGTTACGTTAGTGCGTCTCACGTTGCATCCTCGACCGGACTTTAAAATATTGACCATCAAGATGCATGTGTTTGAAATTTACGTCTCCTGCCTCCCATAAAGTGTTGGTATACTACTCTATTGCGTTAAACTTGTAGGTGTATACATACATTTGCTTTAATCTCCTGTGAAAATACGAAAGCGCATTTCCCGTAGCTAAGCTCATGGCTGTTATTAAGTATTTGTTTGGCTCCTTTTAGATCAAACTATTTTTTATCGTGTGTTAGATTTCATAATTCATTGCCTTTTAAAAATCTGGACTTGTATTCACAATGGTCATATTTACTTTTCTCTTAGAATGGCTCCGATTGCGTGGTAAGATACGTGGTTTGTTACAATAAAGGGTTCATTCTTATCTGGAGCTTTCTAGGCCCGTATCTTCTTCGGGACTTATGAGTATAGTATATAAGAAATACTAAAAATTTACTTACCAGATCCCTGTCACGATCGGTCAAGTCTGGCTGTATTTATAAGTTAGCCTTCGATCCTCTTGTAAGTTGATCTGCCTTCGCTTTTCCCCGTTGTTTTCTTCTTTTAGGTACTATATCTCATATCTCATCTATAGCTGCTCTCCAGGCTCCGCGTACCGTGTTTATTTTTTGTTAGTATTTCCCTGGCTTCAGTAGTGAGTAGTTGCCTCTAGTATCCTAGCAAATTGGTCCACTGGTTTGATGTGGAATATTTTCTGATATTGCTGTACTGGTCTAGAAGCAGTGTTGATAAATTTTTTTTTTCGATTATTTTTCCCTCTCTCCCTCCGTTTTCTCTAGATTCCTTTTATTGTGACGGTTACATCATTAAATTTGGCATCTGACACTTTTGACACTTGTTTCTTTAACTTTGCTATGAGCACTATATTCCTTTTTTTTTTATTTATTCACGCTAGATAATAGGAAGTGATTTTTGTTTTGTTTTGTAAGACAGAGTGGTTTCCATGCACACGACAGACCGTAAGAGAATTTTACCTGTATCCCACTTCTGACACCAGCTATGACATGGGTTTTTCAGTGTGAGAACAAATAAAAATGCGACTTGTGGCAAAGTAATACTTTATTAGAACTCCTCATATTTGAGGGAAATTACACGTATATTCTTATCTTAGGGTCCTGGTCCTTTCGCTCTCGCACCATTAGCTAATCTCCTTCTCACTCTCTTGCCTTGCTCTCCCTTTTCTACCACTGATCTTTTTCATTCCTCTACTTTTTTGGCCCAAGCCAGTGGGGAGGCATTTGACATCATACGTAACACTCTGCACACATTTATGTATTTAAAACTCCTTCGAATGAGCAGCTCTAATTAGAAGATTAGTGGGATTATTGTTGATCACTGTAGCTCTATTGTACAGATATTATTTCTATCAAGTACGTTTTAATATGAGCAATATCTCCTGTTTTCCCTCATTTACTTTAAAAGTTACAATATCCCGATAAAAATAGCTCTCAACGAAGCTAAAACTTAAGATTAAATTGATTTATTAAGTTTGTATTTTGGAGATATTTCTGGGCCCTTTAAACACTGAAAATGGATAGAACTCTTTCTAGTCAATCTGTAGCCTTGAAAAGTTCTGAAACCGAAATATACGAACGGTAAAATTTTTTTGTGTGTTTTTCTGCAATGTATATTTTATACAACACTTGTATTATTGTACTGTTTAGTAATCATACTTTAACAAAATTGAACTGAATATATTGACTATTGCCCTAGCATTTTTATATTCTTTTGAAATAGCAAGGCAGGAATGTATTTGATGTGAGGTTTGCATTAGGTACCAGTCAAAAGTTAACATTACTTAGTTTGATTTTGTTACAGTACAAGTACTAAACAGTATTGTAATAAAAGTGTCACACAAAATATATGTTTCAACAAAAAAAAAAAATCTTACGGTTTCTATATTTTGATTTCAGAACTTATTAAGGCTACATATTCATGAGAAAAAATACTATTTATTGCCAGTGTATAAAGACTTACCAATTCCTTAAAAGATATGAGCTCATCACTTCAAACTTATTAAGTATTCAAGTTTTGTTAAAAGCGATTCCATGAGTTTTTCTTTTACTTTATTCTTTGAATTCAAATTTTTCTTACATTATTTTAAGTAGTCCCTGTTTTTTTCATTAGTAATAAAATTTAAAAAATTTAAACTTCTATTTTTTTGGAATGATACGTTTATAAGTTATGCAAGCATACAAAAATAAATATAAACAAAAACCTCATAGAAAAACAAAATTTGTCGATAAACACTTTATTATTTACTTACAAACACATTCAAATTTACTTTGTCAAAACATCACATGACTTTTTTTTTATTCTGAGCAACTGCTGTTAATACTAACAACAACTGCAAGTACCGTTAGTTAATAATATTACTGTAAACAAATTTGTGAGAAAAGCAAAATGGCTACACGATAATAATAATAACTAGTTTATCATAATAACAATAGGTATATTAATAATGACCATTGTAATAATATTAATACGTTATAATGATTATGGAAATGATAATAATAATAACAATAATAATTATTATAATAATGATAATAATAATAAAAATAATAGTAATAACAACAATATCAATAGAAGAGGCGATAACTATAATAGAATAAGAAATGATAATAATCGTTTATTATATGACTAAATTCTCAATAAAAAATTTTGAAAAAAGTTAACAACCTTAAAAAAATAATTTTGAATCGTTAACGTTCCTTTCCGAAGTACAATGTACTTTAGTAGAAAAATAATTGGATATTTAATAATCTTCTTTACCAGTAAAACCATATACAAACTGAGAAACGAGCATGTTTTTTGTTTTTAAGGCTTGATTTTTTTAGCTTATTAAGAAATATTATCTTTTAAGTTCTGCTTGATTTTACTTAACCCAAAATCTTCTTTTAGAGATAATACAGATAGATTAGAAAAAGATTACTTAAATGAAGAGTATGTAGAGATAGAGATGAAGAGGGAGCAGTGGGAGAACGTAGAGAAGCTTATGCGAATAGGATGGAGTGGGGCGGAGCTTGCTCAAATATTGTTTCATCAAAAATGACGTGAATATAAGCATATAACTATGTGACTCAAGGGGAAGCTGAGAGGGTACTTTGGGAAAGCTACGGAGAATTGGTTGAGAGTGGTGAGATGCTGGGAGCGCGAGAAAAGCTGAGACTGACTTTTGTCATTACAGCTGCATAATACAGGTATATGCATGTAGAAGGATATCTACAAAAAATAGTATGGTTTTAGTATGTCACTTTGAAACAAAAATTCTTTTGAGGTGCAACTTTAAGAGTAGGGTTAATTTAATCACAATATCATGTTCTATAAAAGGAACATTTTAAACATGAATTTTATTAGAAATAAGATTTTTTTGTTGTAATTAACATGTTTACATTAAATCTGTGCATATCATATACATAGATTTAAATGAGCCTGATATTTCAAAAGTGTTTCTTAAAAAAGTTTTTAAGGAACTTAGGGGACAAATACCAAATATTTTTTATGGATTTTCTCATATCTGAGAGCATACTTCCACTGTTTGAAGAATTTTCTGCTCACATTTTATGCGTCTTCACAAGTGGAAGCATTAACACTGCCTATTAAATCAGCCGCTTGGGTCAGTCTCTTATGTTTATCACGTTTATTTTCAACGTTACATAAATTAGTGTGTCTTATAAGTTTCTTCAGAACGCAAAGTCAAGTTGTAAGGTTTCAAAACTATTGTTTCAAATTAAAAATTTTAACGGTTTCTGCTCCCGAGAAATTTTCACTGAACATACCACTTATTTTAAAGCGTTGGCACAAAAAATCTACATAGCGGAACACCATGTGACGATTCTGCAATGCCTACGTCACACAAAAAATATACAGTGATTTTTTTGATAAAACTGTCGTTACAAAGGACCGTAAGATTTCCCATGTCACATATAATATAAAGCACTGTGGTAAAAGGGTAATAGAGGGCAGTGGGAAGCTTGGTGAGACAAGGCAAGAAGAGTGGGAGAGATAAAGAGGGCTGTTGACTGTCCACGTCTGCACAAGTACGTTTGTACTTAAGTATATAATAACATGTAGTGTGTACTACAGTGTAAACGTATGTATATTTCTCTATATGCATGTACAAATGTATAAATACATTTATTTATATGGACGTATATGTTAACACACATTTCTTTCCTTCTCGGTGTGTATATGATAGTTACTACATCTATTTGTATATGTATTCGTATTTATGCACAGATGCATGCAGACATATGTAAATGTATACAAGTAGATATGATATTGTACGTATATATAATCGTACAAATAATAATATACATTCTATAGAAAAAAAGCGCAGTCGCATTACACGCAAGTTTTAACAGACGAGCCATGGCACCATGATATTATATACGTCTATATTGGATTCTCTAATTAAAAAAAAATTAGAAGTAAGTATTAAACATTACTGTAACCTAAATGTTTCACAATAATCAGGCATTTTTAACGTTAAAATACAATTTCCAAAAAAAATATTGACAAAAAAGCTTTTTAATATCGTTATTCGAAGAGACGTAGACATGATATGCTTATTTTCAAGGTTTTTTAATATTTCATCTAGACTAGCTCTCTGGCCCTAAGGTAAGTTGCAAGTAAATGAGTATGATAGCAAGTACAGTACACATAGAAAGAAAGAGACAGAGACCGAAATCGACTATCGAAGTTTCAACTCGACAAAGTGTTTGCTTTATATGTATGCATATTGCAGTATTCAGAGTGTGTGCCCATTTGCATACATGCACAAACGTATGTGTGGGTAACTTGTGTATTAAAGTATGCATGTATAAGTGTATGTGTATTTTCTAGGGTATACTTCTACAGCCTCAACCTAACAGGTTTTATTATGTACATGTTCGCATATATGCGTACATAATATACACATAGACTACTTAATGTTATTATTTAAATGAAGTTAATAAGCCCAAAATATTTTTCGTGCGTAAAAGATAAATGTACATAGCCAATCTTGATTTGATGTGATCCCATATTGTGATCTAACCTCCAAGTATGAAATAATAAACATTATATTGTACAGAAAACAAGATAGGCAAAAAATAACGATTTATATATTTTACCTTAAGAAAAAAAATATCACGGCACGTTAATCGAAAAGTCTTTAGTAATAAAAATACATAGTCTCTCATCACAGGATCTTAGATATTGCTTTATAGAATCATGGTGAAAAATTTTAAAAAAAATTATAGCATATTTGCAAAATTATTACAAATATGTCAAATATACGTTTTCTTAAATTTCCCTAACTTAACCTTAAAAAATGTTTTAAAAATACAAAATTCTCCAACAGGATGACAGAAAAATCAACAGAAACAGTTTTTATACGTGCGTGCGTGTGTGCAATTTAAATTAGCAATTTTTTTTTTTTCAACAAGCATTGTGTCAGTGCACTTAGCACAATAATGGACCTTTAAGGGCACAGTATAAGAACTGTGTGATTTCTGGAACACACGTCAATAAAAATGTTTATAATCATCTCGAATTTTCTGTTAATTAATGAATACTTTAATTATTTTTGAGGTTAACTTTCCTGAGGTATGTCACATTTATGGCACCCCGTTTCTTTTATTCTATATTTTTTATGACATGTTTCATAAGTTTTAGTGTAATTTTTTTTTATGAGGTTAAATACATGGTATGTAAAAAGATAAGAGGCTTCTAAGCAATCCACTAGATTTACATTTGTTCGTGTGTAAGCCTCAAAAGTACTGTAATATGCATTTCAAAACTATCAAATAATTTAATATTAGTGATAAATAATTTTTAACAAATTATTCTTCCAAGTTTCCTTTTATCTTAAGGTGTAACATGTATCTTTACTACCAAGCCATCAAAAAATTATCAATAACATAGTTGCTTGCACTAAAAGCTTTGACTGGTAATAAAATGCATTTAACTAACCCGTTAGAGTATTCTAAATAGGGTGATTATTTTAACTGTTAAAGTTATACTTCTATGGGCTTGTTATGCGCGAGGATGAATCAACGATTTCAGATTTTGACGTTAGGTAAAAGTGTGACGTAAGTGAATTTTTCTTTGGTTTCCCCTTCACCCCACCTCTGTTGATGTACTGCTGGTCCCCCTAAACCACACAACATGATAACACCACACAACATAATCACACCACACCACACACTTTGATTTTGACTTATTTTTTCTTTGAACCAAAAAAAAAAAAAAAAAAAAAAAACAGTTTTCAAACAGATTTAAACCCCTGACCGCTTGCACGCTGGCCAAAGCCCTTATTCACTCTGCTATAACTAGAGATAAAAGATTCGGAGATAACTACAGGTTATATAAATGCTATTAAACGTAATTTTTTCATAAGGTTACGTATTAGATATCGATTTTTTAATACGTACAATATATCAAATAATGGTACAGTCAAACGAGCTGCAATTTTTTTTGGGAATTCTTTATTCTATTTCAATATATGTTGGACGTTTAAATAAAATCTGTCGAAAAAATGTATAGGTAATGAACGTCCTGAAAAGATATTAGTGGCATGTTATACTACCGTATTAGGAAAAGCTGTACTACAGGATTATTTTTGTTAATTTTCTATGTACAACTTTTTTTTATTTTTTATTATAGTGCTCTACATCTGGCTCCTTTAATAAGGGCACTACTATGGGCTCTTAGCACTTGGGAAAGGGACAAGGAAAGGGATGGGAGGCCTCCTATTACTGGGAGGGGGGTGTGGGGAAAATTAGGCAATTTTGCTGCGAGGAGGTTGCCTACTAAACCCTCCTCGAGGAGCATTGCGTGGTGAAAAAGCACATGTGAAAAATTACAGAGGTACTAGCCCGAAAAGTCGCACTGGCCGGGAATCGAAGAACAGTCTTCTGCGTGCCAATCCACGACCTAGCCGACTCAGCCACCGCGTGCTCCTATGTACAACTATATTTTAGAATTTCATACGACCAATGGTATCCAAGCGAATGTTGATACATCTAAATCAATGTGTTAAGAGGTTTATTTGCATATATGGCGGTACTTTCAATACAAGTACTCTATACATGCATTTTTTTTCAATATCCAATATATTTAAAACGCATCATATCAAAGCACATTAATTCTTCTTCAAGAAAATTTTCCTAAGAAACAAATAAGAATGAGAAAAATATCCTCGCCAGGTGTGGATCGAACTCACAACCTCCTGTTGATTAGGCTTTGGTGAAAGACAGCTCTGAAAATTAAGAATAAGAAACTTATCTAAACTTATGGTGCAAGTGAATGTATAGCTCCTTGGTAGCTCAAGTAGTAGAGCAACTGTCTAGTAAAGAGGAGGTTGTGTGTTCAATCCGCACCCGGGAAGGATATTTTTCTTATTCTTATTTGTTTTTTAGGAAAATTTTTTTGACGAAGAATTAATGTGGTTTGATATTATGAGTCTTAAATATATTAGATTTTGAAAAAAGGTATGTATGAAGGATATCGAGTGCTTGTATTGAAAGTGCCGCCATCTATGCATATGCACCTCTTGATACAATGGTTTAAATGTATCAACATTCACTTGTAAGCCATTGGTCGTATGAATTTTTAATTTACCGACAAGCATTAAAGTCACATAACTAATTATATTTTGCGT
Organism: Copidosoma floridanum; assembly: GCF_036245765.1. Taxonomy (NCBI): domain Eukaryota; kingdom Metazoa; phylum Arthropoda; class Insecta; order Hymenoptera; family Encyrtidae; genus Copidosoma; species Copidosoma floridanum. The sequence goes on along the minus strand of NW_028321897.1, from coordinate 37,370,635 downwards.
ATCAAATATGGACAAGAAATCAATGTGGGATTGTATGTGATAGATATGAGCATGACGTTACAAATACAATTTTTTTTTTTTTCTATATTATAGTGCTCTACGTCTGGCTTCTTTTAATAAGGGCACTACTATGGGCACTTAGCACTTGGGAGAAGAAAGGGAAGAGGGATGGGATGCCTCCCAGTACTGGGAGGGGGGTAAGGGGAATTAGGCAATTTTGCTGCGAGGTGGTTGCCTAAACCCTCCTCGAGGAGCATTGCGTGGTGAAAATGCATATGTGAAAAATCACAGAGGTACTTGCCCAAAAAAGTCGCACTGGCCGAGAATCAAACCACGGTCTCCCGCGTGCCAATCCACGACCTAGCCGACTGAGCCACCACGCTCTCTACAAATATAATTAGCGTAGGCAGTAGAAAGTTATTCTGAAATCACTGGATGATTCGATGGAAGCACAAAGTCTTGTACTGGCCAGCCTCAATATTATTTTCATTATATTGTTCCGTAATGTATTGTTAATAATCGTTAACTTATTAAATATTAATAAATATGATACCCAATCAACGTAGGTATACTCATTCTCACAATAATTGCACCACCTTCTCACCCAATATTGTTTTATAGAAAGTATTTTTATACTTATTGCTATATTGTTTTGCCATATATCCTTATAAAAGTAATAGCGGCCCCCGTCTTGGCTTCAGCCGAGACTTACTAAATAAAACACCGTAGTGTGTTGACGTGTAATCTGAAACGTTTCCAGTTATAAATTTTGCACATATTCGTAAAACATCTCAGAACAGAAATCTTCTCATTAAAAACGTATTTTTCTGCAATCTATATAGTTTACTTGGTCAAATAATAAGCTGTAAAAATTAAAAAAAAAATAATTATGCTGAAAAGTACCATGCGTTATTTATACCATAAAATAATGGTTGGCCGTAAGAAGCCATTAATTTGCAGTTTCTCTAGCATAATTCACGAAAAAGGCTATATTTAAAGTTGTTAAAATTTTAAACTCCCAAAAAATGTATATTAAGAAAAATTATTTTTCTCGTATCTTCCAACTTTATTACCAGAGCAACAAAGTCTTGAACCTTAAACCCTACAGTTTCCATTGCCATAAAATCACAAATACATTTTCTACTTATTTAAAAATCCAAATTAGGATCCTTAAAGACTTCAGAGATTGCTGTGAGGGTACGATGAAAAGCTGATTTCTCACGTAAAGTATTCTTCATCTGTCGATTTTGACGCTGCTGTTCCAATCTCGATAAATTTTCTGCGTCAGTTTCTTGACACCTAAAATTATGTTTATTAGATACATTAAAAGTTTTTCTTCCAATTTATTCTCTTGCGACTTTTGGCATGCTTTAAATTTTTGTGGCCCCTAAGGCTGTTTTCTGTCAACTCTGTTAAGTTCTAATATATTTGTTAACAAGGTAGTTTAACGTCCAATGGCCCTAAAAATGACAGTTAAGCTTATTCAGTGAACTCTTTCTTGACTTCAGTTAACAGCAATTGTGACTGCCTGGATACCTCAGGGAGATCTTCTCTGGCCTGCTGTTGAAAACCCAGACTGATCGGGAGAAAAATTACAAAGTCCGAAGCTTTGGAGCTAGTTGTAGTGCTCTTTCCCAACGTCTCTCGATATAACGTCAAAGACGTTGGTGTCTAAAGCACCTTTCTTATTTACAGATTCAGTTGTTTTGGTGATCTTAGATGGGGAGATTGGTTAGTGATACTTGTCTAGTGGAGGCTGTCCCGTTGGCTCAAGTTTTTTTTGCTTCATAGCTGTTATAGGTTTGCCCAGCGCAGACCTTGAAGAGAATCGGTGATTCCTGATTGAATGCTTAGAGTCGAGAGGGTAATATAGGGTCGTCAGTCACCTTGTTTCCCAGCCTAGCAAAGAACATTTCCGCTCGTGACGACTGCCAGTAAATGGCTGACTTGGTTTAATAGTGGCCATCTTTCGTTAATATAGTCTTTTAGTTAACGAATTGCTTCCGGAAATGGTAGTAAAAGTGTATTTGTTGGCAAGGTAGCTTACACTAAGGTGGCTCCTAAAAAGAACCGATGAGATTGATGGTTAAGTAGGAAACGTAAATACTTATAATGACCCTAAAAAGCGCCAGAGGTGAAACTTCCAGCTTTTCCTTATTATCATTTCTGATAATAAAAATCTGGCTACGGGTAGCTTGACTCTTATCCTGGAAGTCGCTATGTACGGAGACTGTGATGGAGGGAGGTTCGCTGCTCATCAGAGAATATCTCGTCTTCGGGTCGTTCCAAGGATAACCAACTGCTCATAGTAAGATGGGAACATGTAGATATGCGCGTTCGGGACACGACCACTTTAATAGTAGCCGTTATGGCTGCCCGTGCTCCTCCAAGCTGTCTTCCCTGGCTTACATTTGTAACCAAAAATTCTCTGACCGCACCAGGCGGGATGATGGGACTGCCACACAACTCTGATGAGTTGGAGCAGGTTGTGCTTTGGCTACATATATCTCCTGATATTACGCGAGAGACGTCATCGGTTAGAATAATTTCTTATTGGTGGCACTCTCCGAGATTCAGGGTGAATGTTGACCTAGGTCCCTTCCCCTTTAGAGATGAGTGTCGTCCGTAACCGGGATATCCAGCTGCACGACTACCATCTACATTTTCTATGCAGCTCAATGAACTGCTGGAGGACGACTGCATCATTTTTCAAGATGCTTCGGCGTATTATATAAACTCTTATTTAATTATGTTGCAGGTAGCCTTGATTTCATGTCGACGCCACCTAGCGGATCCTACTGAACTAAAGTGAAAAGCTGGCGTATTTTTACAAAACTTTGAGCTTATTTATTGCTATTGTTATTAAATTTTTTAAGTTTAAACTATACTCAAACCATCTAGGAAGAGTCATGAATCAGTGTGCAAAATCTCAGCAAAATTGTCTCAGTAGTTTTCGAGGGTAGCGATTACAACGGTTTTAGCGACTTTGCTTTGTATGTTTGTAAGATAACTTTGTACTTGGATATTCAAGCACTCACTGTCCACTTATTTATTCTTAGTACTAAGCCACACCTATGGTGCAATTTTTATTCTAGATCAACTATATTTACACTGACAAACTAGATGTTTATTTGACACTATAGCTTAACTTTAACCCTAAAGATTAAATGACTAGTATTAGTGAGTCCCATTTTATTTCTTAATATTAAAACAAGCTATTGTTTCAAGTATCAAAAAATTACTTTATCACTAGAAATCTTATGATTGCTGCAAATTAACTATTTGTCTTGAGTTTTATATAAATCTTAAAGTTAAAAAGCCAGAGGACCTATATAGTGAGAAGATCGAAATGTATCTTGTAAGTCTATGTTAATACCTCTAAAAGCTCTTCATGTGAAGTGCCCACAACTTCAATAGTTAGGTATGGGCCAGTTTACTCAGATTAACCATTTTATTATTCTAACTTAGTGATTTTTCACGTTACACTGTATACTCTGACAAATTTTGTTACTTTTTAGAGAATGTGTACCAAGAAGTTCAAAAAGAGTAGATCGTACAGCTTAGTATAGGACGAAAGATGACCGAGTTGTGACTTAAAAAGTAGCGATTTACAACTATTGAAGTTGGTGGAACTACAAAACCTTATACTAATAGCTTTGGCAAGTGTAAACATAAATTTTCCTTGTTTATTAAAATCTTCTGACCTTAAACATAATTTTGCTTTTTTTTTCTTTATTTCGAAAACTTGGTCAAATTTATGGTAATGATTTTGGCCTCCAGAAATCATTGCATCTTGAGCGATGAAGTAATTCTTTACTGATTGGTTTTGTAGCTTAAGTTTTCACTTAAAGAATAATATAAGCTTTTTAAAATCAGTAATTTTTTATCAAATATCAAAAAAGCTTCAAAAACTTAGTTGATAGCATGCTAGCCTTCTAGCTGAAGATACTCGAGAGGTCAGAGTTCGAATCCTGTCGAAAATTCTCAAGATATTTTTCTTGGGATTTTTTAATGGGATGAGTACTCAGGATTCCGAAACACCACCTATCTGATTTTTAAGACTAATACTTAATTTTTCTGGTGATTTCTGGACCTTCAAAAGCTTCCTTCTTAAAGGAAAGCCAACACCAGACTAGGTAAAGTCTCTGTTGGTTATAAAAAAGGTCGGTACAGTTACCTAGATGGTTTATTGAAAAATATCGTTCCATTAAATTTGACAATACTTAATAATATCTGAGGTGTACTTGCGACAATCACTACGCCTTAGCAATAGTACCCAGTAAGATGGATGACTGAGTTTTCTGAGGGTAACTTTGCAAAGGGCCTGCACGAAAGACTCACAAACCGAGCAATTAGGGCAAAAAAATAATAGCAAAAAAAGTCTTTCATGTGGTAAAAGCTGAAGAAAGTCCTGGAAATTTTAATACCAATACCATATCAATAAGCAACCGTTTTTATACTGGACAAGTTTTTTTAGCTATGGGGACTTACGGACAGACCAAAGGTATATATATTCTACGAAGTAATATGGTGACCGTAAAGCTCGAACGTAGACTTATTTTAACAAGAAAAACGATCCACTGTATGTTTTGAAGATACATGAAATCAAATAATTTATTATTTTTTAAGTACTGAATGTCTCGTATGAATACTAGTCATAAAAATAAAATTTTTTTATTTTTAAATGAGTCACCCATAAAGTACAAAAACAGTACTCCAGAAAAGTCATAAGATTCATAGACAACCACCTTTCAACGGAATCAATACTCATAAAAGTTAAAGGTCATCGTTAGCATGAATATAATATGTAAATTCTAATTACGTCAATGTTTTTCAAAAAGTGATATTTTCTGCATCATCTTTGAGTTGATTTTATTCTGAGTAATAAAAAATCAATTTTTTTTCACTAAGTTTTGGCATTGCAAACAAGTGAGATCAGTGACAACTACTCTAGTTATGAACTCGAACAAAATTTATTGTTTAAATATTATATGTTCAGTATCTTTAAAAAACGTAGTATTCAATTGTAAAGGACTTAGAGTGGGATAATTACAACACTCATAGTTTTGCTGCTTTTACATACAAATTTATACTCATTGGGTTAGCGCAAAAAAACCGACTATTTTTTGTAAGTCTCGAGTGAAAAAATGTTGGTTTTCGATGTGCTCAGAACCCCCTTCAAAGGAAAGCTGAAACAAAAATTTTCAAGAGGTCGTTCTAATTTTTTTGAGATTCAAAAAATGGCCAAGAATCAAGTTTTCTTGTAATTTTTTTTTTTTTTCTCGTTACGATATAATTTCATAGGGCAAAAGATAACAAGTTCCTGAAAATTAAGCTCAAAATTTCTATTTAAAAAGGTTGCTCATAATTTTTTTTAAATTTACTAGTGCAAGTATCAAAAGGTCGCTCAAAAAAATCTGAAGTAATGCACTGGTATATAGAAAAAAATTACGAGCAACCTTTTAAAATTCAAATTTTGAGCTGCAATTTTCAGAAAATTGTTATTTTTCGGTCTATAAAATTATACTACAACGAGAAAAAATTTTAAATTTAAAACAAACTATAATTTTTAGCCATTTTTTTAATTTTAAAAAATTTGGAGTGACCTTTTAAAAATTTTTGTTTGAGCTCTCCTTTACAGGAATTTTTTAGCACATCAAAAACTAACAATTTATTACTCGAGAATTTAAAAAAAAAGTCTGTTTTTTTGCGCCACTTTCATACTCGTAAATATTTATACATTGACTCAATAGAAACATTATTCCAGGAAAAATATCATTCATACACGAATAACTAAACTAATATTTTAGGCATGTGACTCTAATGCTTGTTGGTAAATTAGAATTCAATACGTCCAATAGGTATACAAGCGAACGTCGATACACTTTAATCATTGCATCAATAGGCGCATATGTATAGATGGCGGTACTCTTCATACAAGCACTCTCTATTACCATCCATACAAGCCCTTTCTCAATAAATAAGATATAGAAATAACTAGACAATAAAAATCCACATAATTTCTTTTTCAAGAAATTTTCCTTTGGAGAAAATAATTCAGAACGAGAAAAAATCCTCCCCGGGTGCGGATTGAACACACAACCTCCTGTTTACTAGACACTTGCTCTACCACTTGAGCTATCGAGGAGCTGTGCATTCACTCGCACCGTAAGTTTAGATAAGTTCTCGTTTATTTTCAATTCTTAAGCTGTCTTTCACCTAAGCTCGATAATGTAGGCATGTGACTCTAATGCTTGTTGGTAAATTAGAATTCAAGACGTCCAATATAGGTATACAAGCGAACGTCGATACACTTTAATCATTGCATCAATAGGCACATATGTATAGATGGCGGTACTCTTCATACAAGCACTCTCTATTACCATCCATACATGCCCTTTCTCAATATATAAGATATAGAAATAACTTGACAATACAAATCCACATAATTTCTTTTTCAAGAAATTTTCCTTTGGAGAAAATAATTGAGAACGAGAAAAAATCCTCCCCGGGTGCGGATCAAACACACAACACACACACATAGTAAACAGGAGGTTGTGTGTTCGATCCGCACCCGGGGAGGATTTTTTCTCGTTCTGAATTATTTTCTCCAAAGGAAAATTTCTTGAAAAAGAAATTATGTGGATTTGTATTGTCAAGTTATTTCTATATCTTATATATTGAGAAAGGGCATGTATGGATGGTAATAGAGAGTGCTTGTAAGAAGAGTACTGCCATTTATACATATGCGCCTATTGATGCAATGATTAAAGTGTATCGACGTTCGCTTGTATACCTATTGGACGTATTGAATTCTAATTTACCAACAAGCATTACAGTCACATGCCTACATTATCGAGCTTAGGTGAAAGACAGCTTAAGAATTGAAAACGAGAACTTATCTAAACTTACGGTGCGAGTGAATGCACAGCTCCTCGGTAGCTCAAGCGGTAGAGCAACTGTCTAGTAAACAGGAGGTTGTGTGTTCGATCCGCACCTGGGGAGAATTTTTTCTCGTTCTGAATTATTTTCTCCAAAGGAAAATTTCTTGAAAAAGAAATGATGTGGATTTGTATCGTCAAGTTATTTCTATATCTTATATATTGAGAAAGGGCATGTATGGATGGTAATAGAGAGTGCTTGTATGAAGAGTACCGCCATCTATACATATGCGCCTATTGATGCAATGATTAAAGTGTATCGACGTTCGCTTGTATACCTATTGGACGTATTGAATTCCAAACTAATATTTGTTATTTAAAAGTCATAAAGTAGTACTAAAATTTTTTGACTTATCCGCAAAAGAACTATATTAATAGCAAAAAAACTATTTTTTTCACATAATACAGAGTTCAGTACAATAATATTTATTACAATTCCACGTATAATGAAAATGCTTTCCTTTTATTTAACTTACATCGATATGAAATAAAGCATTTAATTTAATTAAATAAAATATGTAATTAATGTAAAACGTTCATTAGCAAATATAACAATTTAAAACTTTGAAACTCAATTATACAACACGTATCATATCACACGCTGGGTAAGATATTGCGTTGGAGCTCGCTTAGTTGATAGCTTCGTATTATATTCCGACTGACAAGTTTCAATTTAAGGTGCTGATGTTGCAGCTAAAATAAGAATTAGCAGTAGAATTATATCACATGGCTTAGGCTTGTATATTTTTCTTGTGTACAAAAATTGTGTCGTAAAAATTGAAAAAATTATTTAAACGCAGGCTTAGCCAATTATGTGATACATTTTATAAAACCAAGTATCAAATTCTTTAGTTATAATGTTTGCTTAAAAATGTTTTACCATAGTTATGTATTTAATTTAATTTAACCGTCATGAATTATTAAGTATAGAAATTATTTAATTTAAAAAAATCATTTTTAACTCCATATTTTCTAAAAAATTAATTCTTTTATAGCTTAATTGTGGTCCCCTTATCTTGGCTTTGCCTGAGATTTAATAAACTTAAAACCGTAGATCATTAATACGTAATGTGAAACGTTTTCAGTTAAAAATTTTACATCTATTTCTAACTCTTCTTAGAAGAAAAATCTTCTTATCAAAAACATACTTGTTTGGAATCCTTACAGATTTTTGGGCAAACAGTAAGCTGTGAAAAGTGATAAAAATACAATTATGCTGAATAGTATGATGAATTCCTTAGGTCATAAGATAATTGTTGGCCCGAAAAGTCCATTCATTAGCAGTTTCTTTCGTATAATCTATGAAAACGGTGATTTTTAAACCCTGAAAACATTTAAAACTCACATACAAAGTATTATTAAGAATTTTTTGCTCTCATCCCACAAGTTTATTACCAGAAGGACAGAGTCCTGGAGCTTGGTCTCAACATCTTTTAGAGCCCCAAAAATATAAAAATATATTCTCCCTATTCAAAGATCTGAAAGATTTAAGTGATAAGTGTAATTGTTATAATGGAAAGCTGATCTCTCACTAAAGAAGTTGTTCATTTGTTGATTTTAATGCTGCTACTTTAATATCGATAAATGTTTTGCGTCGGTTTCTTGACGCTTAAGATGGTATACATTAGATGCATTTAAAGTTTTTCTTATTTGTGCTCTTGGAACTTTTGGCACGGTTGAGACTCTTGTGAGCCCAAAAGACTGTTTTTGTTAACTTTGTTAAGTTCTTATATATTTGTTGGCAAGATAGTTTAACGTTTGATGACCCTAAGAAGGGTAGGTAAGCTTCTTAAGTAAATTTTTTTTTGACTTAAGTTTCCAGTAAACGTGACTGCCTCTATATCTCAGGGTAATCATCTCTGGTCTGTTATTGTAGTACCAGATTCTGATTAGGAGGAAACGTACATCGTCTGAAGCGTTGGAGCTTATTATAGAACTTTCTCCCAACATCTCCTGGTATAACGTCAAAGACGTTAGTGTCTACTTACCTTGTTTTTTTGCAGACTCAGTTGTTTTAGTAATTCAAAGTGGGGAGATTTGTTCGTGTTGCTTGCCCGTTAGATTGACCCACCTGTTTAACTTTATTTTTCCTTCTTAGCTGTAGATCGGTGATTCTTGTTTAAATTCTTAGAGTCAAGAGAATAATATAGGGTTGTTGGTCGCCGGGGTTTTCAGCCTTGTGACGACTAACTCAGCTAGTGACGTCTGCCAGTAAATGACTGACTTGGTTTAATAGTGGCTGGCTTTATATTGTCCTTTAGTCAACAAATCATTTGCAAAAACGGTAGTTAAAATGTATTTTTTGGCAAGGTAGTTTGAACTTACATAACCCTTAAAAGAACCGATGAGGTTGTTGGTTAAGCAGGAAGCGTAAATACTCAAAATGGCCCTGAAAAGAGCAAGTAGTAAAACTTTTAGCTATTTCTTATCGTTATTTTTGATGATAGAGAGCTGGCTGCGGATAGCTTGATCCTTACCTTTGGGGTATCTTTCTACGAAGACTGTGCTAGAGGAAGGTATATAAGAACTGTACTAAAACCACCTAGGAAGTTTCAATAATCAGTATGCAAAATTTCAGCCAGACCAGTTTAGTCGCTTTCACAGTTAGCGATTACAACAGTCTTATCGACTTTGCTTTTTATAATATTAAAAAGATATTTACTCTCTTGAAATAAATTTAAAAACTTGAATACTTCTTATTGATCTTATAGCTTTGGAGAATTAAAAGTTAGTTAAGTAATTTGTATTAATAATGTTCATTTGCAAGTCATGTCTTTGCTGCGAGTATTAACATTATATATATTATTATTATATTAAAACATTGAATTTGATTTGAATTTTTAACATTAAACGTAGCTATTAATTTTTCTTTTTAGCAATGCCAAATTTAAGTTCTTATACATCATAAAAAGAGTTTATTATTAATCATGCATACAAAAATTGGTTGAGAAATCGTGCAAACATTATTTTGTATTTGAAAAGTCTTTGACGTTATTGGGCTGCATGTAATACCCGTGCTAACAGTTATTTTTTTTTTTTCTTTTGTTTTATGTTTTAAGCTTTTGAATGAAATTTTGCAGTTGCTCTTTTGCTTTTTCTTTTTTTCTTTTTCTCTCTCTCTCTCTTTTTTTATTATCTCTCTCTTTTTTTCATGTAAATATAGTACCTAAAATTTTTGGGTGGCTCCTATGAGGATCGTGGCGATCCATGTGATTAAAAAATTTAAGTCTAGGTTAATGTTCCCTAATTTTGTGTAAAAAATTTGATTTTTTTTCACAAAAATAGTGAAGAAAGAAAACAATTAATATGCTTATCAAAAATCAATCTTAGATAATGGTGGAGTGTGTTTAAATTTGTACAATTTAATTTACAAAAAACAAGTAGACAGTCGGTGCATGGGTACCTAAGTAAAAAGTTATACTTCTATGAGTTTTTGTAGCATATAATATAATTATAAATATAAATATACCATTCATGAAACAATATTGTGTACAAAGCTCGTGAAATTATCATCGGAATGAGTTTACCTACGTTGGCTGGGTGTGGTTTTCATAAATATTTTTATATTTGATATCTAAATAATTATAAACAATATTTTATGGCATAATACAGTATAAGCAATATGAAGGCTGGCCAGTACGAGACTGTGCTCTTTTATAGAATCTTCCGATAGTTGTAAAACAAATTCTTACTGACTCTGCTACTCACATATGTAACGTTACGCCCACATTTATCACGAACGTTCGCGCACTTATTTCTAGTCTATATTTATCATCCAAAATATAGTTATACCTCAAAAATTAAGACAAACCATTCTGTAGTACCACTTTCTTCGATAGCATTGTAGTATATTCCAGTGAATGTCCCTTTAGGATGTTCATCACACATATGACTCAAAAGCACCTGAGGTCAGACGACTACTATTATTTTAAAAGTTATAAATAACGATGAGTAAGAAAATTTTTTTCAATATATATGAAAACTGATCTGCTTATACATACTTATTTTTAAATTAATGAAAAAATATGTATAAAAAAAATATATTTTATAAAATAAATTATTTATTTGTTTAATACATAACAAGACCAAAAGAAATAATACATAGTAGATAGAAAGTTACGCTTAAAATGAGTTACAAACTGTAAGATAAAATGGAGTTGTTGATTGAAATATAATAAAATTATTTAGGCCCTTTAAGCATAATTTAAAAATACAAAAGATAAAACATATTCTCCAAACTATGTTAACGACTGTATGTAAGCTTATCGTGTTTCTTTGATCAATACCTTACTATGCGTAATAATTACTGTACAAGCCTTGTCAGAGTTACATTCTATTAAAACAGTAAACTTGTTACTAACAATGATGTAACCTTTGCACTTAACTTTATTACATAAGTGAATAAATAATGTTATAATAAATATTTTACAGTCGAAGAAGTATCCTTCATTAAGTCACTACAGAGTAATCCAATATATAAAAAGAAAGAAATTTTAATATTGTGGAAGCCCACGTGCACACATTTAAGTTTGGATAAAAAATGCTCAAAAAATGTTTTTAGTGATAGAAGTAAAGTTCGAGCTATAATTATGGTTGACACTGAAGTCCACGTTTCCAAATTTAGCGTTTCTGAAAAGATGGCTTTTCAAAAACATAAATACACTTTTACTTGCTACAAAAAAGTTATAGCTAACAAACAACTAAATTGCAAATTTGAGGCACTTTAAAGGCCCCTTTTATTAAAAGTTATATTAATTTCAAAAAAAAAAGAAAGCAACATTTATTCGATATGCTAAAAAATGTTTAAAAATAAAAATCACCTTAAAAAACTTTAATAACGATTAAATAGATAACTATGTGAAAAAAAACGTATTTGATCTGATAAAATTATAACAAAGTATTGACACATGGATAAAAAGACCAAAGAGTTTTTATAAACTATTACTGGCTGAAAAATGGCATTATGAATTCAATTCTTTTGTTTTCATTATTATTAGATTTAATATGGATTTTCAAGTTATTATAAAAGAATATTTTTTGGCTACTTACGTTGTTGAATTCATTAATAACGTGAGTCTAGGCATAAGTCATTTGTAAAGAAAGATTACAGCAATTATAAATGAATATTTAGAGTTTCATATTAAAATTGCTCAAAAAGTTAGCGTTGACATGTTAAACAACGTGAATATAATAAGCGAAGAAGTAGCATGTTATGTACGAAGAGAGCCCATGTCACAATGTTTTATTTATGTTGCTTTCATCAACACAGTAAGGCCCATTGATCGTCAGAAAATTAAAAGTGCTCAAAAAGTTATTTGAAAAGATGCTGATTTAACTGATGTTTAGAAAAAAAAATTTTTTTACCAGGTGTAAAAAGTGACATAATGAATGAGATGATGTTATTTAAACATAGAAATAACGACTTAGTAAATAACTTAAATTATTATACAAGAGGATTGGTCCCTCTGTATTTACCATTTAAACGTGAGGATGATGATATTTTGCATAAATTAAAATTAATTAATATTTATGATAAGAACCAGTGAACAGCGGGTGCATGGACACCAAAGCATATAACTATACTTCTATAAAATTATATGGCAATCAATATAATTATGAGTGTAAAAATATTTTCCATGGAACAATATTGTGTACTAAGGTGGTGCCATTATTCTGACAATGAGTAAACCTAGGTTTATTAGGTATGACTTCACTTAACAGTTAAATATTTAATCAATTTATAATTATAAACTACAAATTACGGCACGATACAATATAAACTCTATGAAGGCTGGCCAGTACAAAACTTTGATGTTTCATCAAATCGTCCAATGATTTCAAAACAACTTCCTACTGCCCATGCTGATAACATCTGTAATGTCAAGCTTACACTTGTCACATACGCTTATTATTAGTCCAAATTAAATACCCAAAATATAATTGTACCTAAAAATTAAGAAAAACCATCCTGCAGTACCACTTACTTCAATATGATTGTAAGACATGCCAATAAATGTCCCTTAAATAAGTTAATTGCACTTGAATTTTTTTGGATGGATATTATTTACATGAAACATATATTTAAAATAGCATAAAAGTACCCGAAAACAGTTGGAGATTTCTCACTGTACCCTTTTTTATGAGTTTCATTTAAAAAAAAACGAAATTTAATATGAGATCTTCTGGAAAAATGGCGTAAAATTGCATTTATATGATCTGTAGAAATCCCCCAATTTTCTTGGGTTAGAAAGATTTCTTTTAGATAAGCATACCAAATTTTTAAGTAGATTTACAATTTGGTTGTTACATAAGCTTAGAAAAAGGATATTAAGTTTGCGTAAAAGCATGTAAGTAAGTAGATCCACAAAAAAAACAACAGCTGGCATGCTGCAAAATATTTTGCACTCCTTTCACCTCTCTGAACTTTTTCTGCTCTTACTATGAGATGAACCTCCTGAAGTTAAAAAACCACCTTAATCACTTAATAAATAACAAGATTACATGCAGTTATCGGGATTTCTACGTAGGGACCGCTCATAGCACAGTGTATAACTAGTAGTAGCGTTACGACAACTGATTATACAACACGTTTTTCCGTGCACTAGAAATACTGACACTAAGTTGTACTACCTTGTCTCATTATAACGGCCAAAGTGATCTCTAGGCATACGTAAGAAGTCTTCCCCAGAAGTTCCTATGGGAAATATCCCTGGGAGAAGGCACCAGGACGAAATCCTCAAAGATGGGTAACAATAGCTGAAACAGGCAGGTTAGAAACACCTTAACAGCCGCTATCAACGAATCGTTGAAAAAAATGAATTAAACGTCCCAAGCAATAGCAACGAGAGAATAAATAAGCTTTACGCTGTGGACACAAAAAATCAGGATAACAAAACCAAAAATATCGTCCAAAAATTATTAAACCCTAGTAAAACAGAATATACCAAACTTCACGAGGCTTACTAAGCTAACTAATAACGTACCAGGCAACTAGACACAGTAAAGAAATTTAGATAAAGCAGACACTGAGATATCAATCAACCTCACTACCACGAAGATAGAGAGGACTCTTTAGAAAAGCAAGGCTCTTCCAATTATAATAGAAGGTCACACAACGAAAGACTAACTCACTACTAAGAAAAGACAAAAGATGTGACAACTTCATTATCAAGAATATAGATGAAAGAAACGCAGCACGAGATCATATGATAAAACACAGCACGCTGAAATCACAGTCATACTTAAAGAGAACAAAATTTCTTCTTACCTTTACTTCAAATAATACCAAAGTGGACGCGACAGTTTTAGAAGGTCTTTGCAAAGATACCAGTAAAAATGAAGTAAAAGAAAAGCTTAAAAAAAAAGCAAATAAACGAAGTTAACATGACGAAGTTAACAACACTAAGCACCAGAGACAATAGCACCAAGATATTTATGATACAAGTGATAGTAGAGAGTAAAATAGAGAATCTGACGAGTATAAAACAACTTTTATACCAGACCATCAGGTGGGAACCCCTAAAGAAGAATGGCCTCTCTCAATGCAAGAACTGTCAAAAGATTAGACACGTTATTTCCAATTTCTCAATAGGCGATCAGTAAGGCACTGACCCCCAGACGCCAGCGAAATGCACTTTAGAAAATAACACAGACTGGACTCTTTTAAAATGTGCCAATTGTGAACAAACAGGTCACCCAGCACTGTTCTAAGGATGCAAATATAAGGAGCAAAGCTAGAAAAAAAATAGTGAAAGTGACTACAAAACTACAATAACGTCACTAATTAAGAGTTGTGATCAGCGCAGACTTGTCAATCCTCTTTAATAATCTGAAACTCGACGAGATTAATAATTTTGTATATACTGGCAGGAGATTCAGATGCTAGGCACTCTTACTTTGGTGATAAAAAAAACCAACTACCGTAGTGATGATCTAAAGAATTGGATTACTAACAACAACATAAATTATAAACTTAAGGTTACGAACTCAGAATATGCTACCTTTCCTCTTTCTAATGAGTATCTTGATCTAATTTTTACAGACACAAGACAGCAGAGCTGGATAAGCTGAAGGACATTAATATCAGCAACTTAATCAGGCAGAAAGACAAAAAAACGTAACCTGTTTCAATAACTCAAATAGAGCAACTAACTTCGTAAACATAGCCAAGTCAGGTATCGACTTTACTAGTATGCGCGCACTTTTAAAAATGAACTGTAAGATGAGTAATAAAGTGTCATCAGGCATACCTTATATAATAATAAACATCTACTGTAATATGAAATAAATAGTTATAAGATGATATTTAACCTCGCATTAAATAATGGTTACTACCCAAAAACATCCATAGATAACACAAGACTGATAAGTTTTCTACGGGACACAAGCAAAATATTTTAAAGATTAGTAAGCAACTTGATTTAAGAAATAGTAAATGAAAAAAATCCAATCCCAGACGCACAATTTGATTACATTTAACCATACATGTAGTACACAAACAGTTGGCTGACATCAACTGACATCTTAACGGAAAAAAGTAGTAGATGCTTGCCTAATGGATTTAAAAAAAGCTTTTGACTTAGTCTGGTTAAAAGAACTAGTGTTCAAATTAATAAAAAATATATTTACCATTTACACACAAAAATTAATATAAAACATGATAAATAAAAAAAGATTTAAAGTAAATATTGATAACATGATGTCATAAAAACCTTTATTATAACCTAAGGATGACAATAAGACCCGATTAACTTATCATTATTATTTAATTGTCTTAATGAAAGGGTACTGAATATCTTTGATATTAAAAAAAGAAATAGCCTCTGTGGCATAGCCTTCGCAGACGATCTGGTCATTTATTTTGCGAATAAAAACGTTAAAAAATCAAACAAGGTAATTCCAAATAAGTACAATAAAATGAAAATATTTTACAACAGTTGGCTACTAGACACTAACGCAAAGAAATCCAGAACGATATTATTTAGAAATAAATTAATGGGCACTTCAGAATCGTTAAAAAATAATTGGGAAAAATTGTAATAAAAGATCAAATAGACGACGTATTGATCCCATACGAAATAACAGTGAAGTACCTTTGTATACATTGAGACGATGGATTTCACTTCACAAACCATGTACACATTCAAATCGAAAAAGCTAAAGTAGTATTTCAATCACTTTGCAACCTTTCCTATTCACCTTACCTGTACAATAGAGCCGGAATTATTTCTTACCAATGCACGATTCAGCCAATATTAACTTTTTTTTTTATATTATCGTGCTTTACGTCCGGCTCCTAAAATCCGATATTAACTTATTTATGCCAAAACTGGTTTAACATCCGCTTAAGCGTAGTATAAAAGCTTAGATTTACAAAAAAAAATGCTTACGTGTTTGTTTAAAGGGGTACAGAACTGCAAAAAGTAATCATTTAAAAAAATTAGCAATACAGGTCTACATGAAATGGCGAAACGATATACGAACTGATATACTTCTAACAAAATTAATAAAAAAATCATACAACATAAGCTATAACAAACAAAAATGGCCTTATAAGTCACTTATACTGCCCTACCGATCTGTACCACCGAAATGAGATGAGGATAGGCTTTGTTTTTCTGACTTCCTTCTTGTGCTTCGACTTAAAAAACTTTGTAATAAGCAAATACTACATACCTATTTTCTATCACACATGTAGACACAATAACAATAAAAAAATTTTGTATGACCCAAGTAACATTAATGAGAGAGATCAAAGCTACTTAACGAACATCTCTAGAATAGATGTAAATATTATAAAATACTTTGGTTATTATAAGATTAAAGGCTGAAAGACAAAATGAAGAAAAATAGAGAGAGAGGAAAGAGGGGAAAGGCCTTTATTAAATATGTAAGCAGTATCTGGTTATAGCAATTATTTTCCTTTCCTTCCTTGTTTTATTTTTCGTTGTTCTCGTTGCTTCGTTATATCTTATTCATTAGAAGAAGTATCTAGTTTGTAAGTAACTATAGATACAAAAGTAAATAATATTTTTTGTTTCTGACACTACAAAAACAAATAAATAATACAAGGACTACGCTTCTTGAGTAAAGATGAGATGAAAAGATTGTATTTCTGTTATATTATTACTGCGAATGTCTATATGACCATTCTGTGTAGCATTAAGAACCATACATTAATGATTTTAAATGTCTCTTATCCTTATAGATGTGTGTATATGTATCAAATTAATAACATTTTTTTTTAAAGGGACCTTAGCTAGTGTGCAGGAGGTCGGGGGCTCAAATCTCTTTGGAAACTGTTTTTTTTTTTTTTTTAAATTGGTAAAAAATAAAAAAAAAATTAAAAATGTGTGGTGTGGCGTTGTGTGGTGCAGAGGGGACCAGAGTAACGGCATTAAGGGGGGAAGGGGTGAAGAGAGAGTATCATGCAAAATCTTCTACTGTCACACTTCTTTTTAAGGTCATTAATCTGAAATTGTTAATTTGTTCTCAAGCACAATATGCCTATAGAGATAAAACGTTAATAAAAACCATACTCCAAATAGATCGGAAGAATTTTGATGAAATTTAGATTTTGCTTCACCAGTAGAGATTTGTCGCCAGTTGTACTAAAAAATCGGTATCTGAATAAAAATTATGTGACATACATAGCTGAAAACAATTAGGCATCCGTACATTTTAGGAGTTTTACAATAACCCCAATGCATATTAAAATTCAGAATGGCGTATTGTCGTTTTGTATAAATTAGGTGTTATCGCAAAGAAAACCCGTAGCATTATGAAACTTGATACGTTCTGTGAATAAATCAGACATTTTTACGAAAAACAGTTAGAATCGTTAATGCACGCTATAAATTATGTATTAAAAGCTGATAATTTACCTCTGCAAATATATTTTACTAGACCTGCTGACTTTAAAACAACTTTTATTACTAAATTGAAAATGAAAATGTATAATAAATTGAATGACACAAACGACTACTGTAATGCATGCATCTCGTGTGCAATAACGTAAAAAGCTAATGTTGTAGCATATGGTACAACTATTTATACAGCATTAGAAGTTTCTTTATCAACACTACTTTTTCTGACTATAGCAGTTCCTCAACTATACAGAACATTATTTAATGATATTAAAGTACTAGCGATTGACAAAATCAGTAGGATTGATGACAAACTCTTAAATCACACTAATAATAGATAAAAACTTTTGATCGATACCTTGCATCAGATACCATTCGTTATATCTCTACAAATAAGTATCAACAGATTACTCATAAATAAATGAGAAATCGTTGCCCGACCAACTTTTTATTTTATTAATAAACGCGATATCACCATTGCTTTGAAATATAAATATTACCAAATAAAATTATGTAAAACATACTAAATTTTTTTTTACACACGATTACTTTCTCCAGGAAAAGTTGGCTGTAAAAAATCAAGAAAACATCTACACTCCTTGCCACTCATAAGAAGTGGTTATTTTTATTATTACTTTGTTTTGATAAGCTTGCAACTAATAATTAATTTTTTTTTCAATGAATTTAATTTAAGTCTTAAAAGTGACCCCGAACAACTAACTACAAGATGCGGCACAGCATTCAATGCAGTTTTTTCCAGATTTCTAAGAACATTATAATTAAGAGTTTGTATTTCTTACTTTAGTTACCACAAGCTTATCGTGTCATTTATAGAATACAATTTAAACAAATTCAATAACGTGGCTGAAGTTTGTGCGGAGTTAACGTAAACTATATTTGTGTATCTTCATTCTTAATATGAAATTATTGATTACGCATACCTTATTAAACGTTTGTAAAATATTTTATTAATAAAATGTTAATTAATCATCTTATTTCATTTAAAATTGTATAAATATTTATTAATGGTACTAACTGCTTACTGTTATTTAGCTTTCTTATAAATATGCATTATACGTATCGTATACGCAACTCATTGTCAGAATAAGTGTATTCGTGTATGTTGCAGATGCAAGAACGATGTTTAAAATGTTATAAAAGTAGGCAGTTATTTTAAAATAATAGGAAATATTTCATGAAAGTGAGTACTCTCGTATTGGCTAGTCTGGCAGCATGTTCTGCCATGGCTATGAGATCGTTGTAGTCAACAGACTCAGCATAAATGGTGTACTGTAGCTAAGAGAAAAATGGCATCACTGATACGCTTTTACTTTAAGGAATGGCAATACACAATAATAATGTAAGACCCTTCTGTGTCATACTCATGGGTCAAACGATAAATTAAGATTGATGACTATATATATATATACTAGTGGGGCTCACGCCCCCTGCGCGCACTGGGCGCCAACCCCCCAACTTTTGAATATTTTATGAGAAATACATTTTTACAATTTTTGTGTATTTATTCTTATTTATTCTTAACTTTTTTATTTTTCAAATTTAAAAAACTTAGTTAAAATAAATTACATGGGGCTACATCGTTTGAAGACGTTAAAAAACATAATGGAATAACATATAAAAATTTCAGGGGGACTGCAATTGCAATAGGTTTAATAGAACATGATTCTGAAATCGACAACATTTTTGAAGAAGCCATAACAATTATGTTTCCATACCAGTTAAGACAATTTTTTGCTTGGTTTTTGATTTTAAAAAACATTCAAGGAAATTAAATATGGAATGAATATTTAAAATATTTTCCGGAAGACTTCAATAATGACAATAATAATTGTGCTTTTCTACACATTAATTAAATTTTGGTATTGGAAGGTAAATCATGTGAGTCTTTTAGTTTATCGACACAAACTATTAGCAACTATCAAAATAATTGCAATATTGAGGAAATATCTTTTGGTAAAAGAGTGTTCGATATAATGTACACAAATTTAAATGAAGATCAAAGAAAAATTTTTAAAACTATTTGTGAACAAGATGAAAAAATGTATTTCATAGATGGTCCTGGTTGATCCGGAAAAACGTACTTATTTAAGTCATTTATTATGTTATTTCTAGAGGTAAAATATTTTGCCAATGGCCTGGACAGGAATTGCATCTGTATGACTACCAAAAAGTATGACCAGTCATAGAACTTTTCGTTTACCTCTAGGCTTAGACAATATTGAAAGTGTATTTTTAGAATTTGAAACTGAAAAAAAAAATTAAGAAAAGTTAATTTAATAATATGGGACGAGGCTTCTATGATTCCGAAAAAAGCTCTAAAAATCGTTGATAGAACGTTGAGAGACTTGTGTAATAAGAAACTTTGCTTTGGTGATAAATTAATAGTATTAGGAGAAGATTTTCGACAAATCCTTCCAGTTATAAAAAACAGTAATAGAACTATAATAATAGAAGAAACTATTAAATTAACATTTTTATGGAACTTCTTCAAAGTTTTAAGATTACAACATAATTTCCGTTCTAGTAGTAACGAATTTTCAAAATTATTGTTAAGAATTGCAGAAGTGGACATAGAAACATTTAAAATTCCTTTTTATTTATTTTTTTATGTATAGGTTAAATGTATTAATTAATAATACATATCATGAATGTATATCGTGTTCATCTATTGTACCAATTTCGGCATTAATTTAAAACAGAATAGAAATGGATGTTAGTCTTCGTGGTTTAATCAGGCTTTATAAGATGACTAATAAAATGATGCAAAACTTTCATTGTTTATAATAATGATACTCTAAATTTAACTTAAGTTTCTGTTCGTAAAAAAAAGAATTGTGTATTAAAGGACTATATAAGTGATGATGATATAATAATTATGCCATGAAAACATTTGTGGGTGTCGGTGGGAAGGCCATAGGGGGTAGGTGGGGGGATGTAGGATGTCTTGAGAAAAAACACTATACAATATTTCCATGTAATTTGGTAGAAATGTGGTGATAGACTTTAACACAGTGACAGGGCTGGCAAAATGCGACGTTACGAAATGCTAACAAAAAAATTCAGCCCACCAAAAACTTTATGCTTACAAAGAAACCAAGGGATCCAATAAATTAAAGTACAATTGATTGTATTTAAGTGTAGCTGATTATAGTATTGTGCACTAATCTGTGAATATTTAATTAAATA